>NW_015423806.1:0-1336 GCF_001527695.2 Protobothrops mucrosquamatus | reverse complement strand
TTAATCCATCAAAAGAACTAGTTGTCTAATATCTTTTTATTTTCCAAATAAGGGGGTCAACTTATTTTCCAAAGCACCAGGAAGCAAGACAAGAAACAATGGATGGAAACTAATCAAGGAGAGAAGCAACCTGGAATTAAGGAGAAACTTCCTAACAACGAGGACAATTAACTAGTGGAACAGCTTGCTATCAGAAGATATGGGTGCTTCATCACTGGAGGTTTTTAAGAAGAGACTGGACAGCCACTGATCTGAAATGGAATAGGGTCTCCTGGTAGAGGGGTGGAACTAGAAGACCTCCAACGTCCCTTCCAGCTCTATTCTGATTTTGATTCTTCAATACATCCAGTGGAAAAAAGTCCAACATCTCTTTGGTTCCGTTGCCAACTTCTCTTATTATTCTCTTTTTAATTTTTACTTGGAAACTTCTTAATTCTTATGAAGTTTTTTTTAAATTTTCTTACATGTTTTTCCCTCTAACACTAAATTTGAGTACAGTATTTCTTTCTGCAGTTTAAATTCAGACAAACCATGTATCCAGTTTGCTTAAGTCCCATTTAACCACAGAGCTCAATGGGTGATTCTGAATCAAACATTCTTATAGCTCAAACTACTTTACAGCTTTGTTGTTGTAGGAAATAAAATTAGGAAAGTCCCTAATTATAACTTGATGTCACAGAGGAAAGACAGATTATAAATGCAATTAATAAAATAATATATTATTTTCATATGAAGAAAGACTCTGTCTTCCTTAGAATCCAGGTTCTTTTTTTTTTTTTTTTTCAAATATAAATTTTTATTGTTTTCATCATTAAAAAAAAAGCACATCACAGATACATCACAGTGTAAAAACCCCTACCCCCCACCCCCCACCCGGACTTCCCAAACCTAATCCCAGAATACTATTCAACTAAAAGTAAACTAGTATTAATATCCCTAACTCCACAAAGTATTATTCTACATAAGTAGGTGAAATATATATATAAAAAATTTTTTTTATCTAAAAACCTAAATTATATTCCACCATTCTATGCTTATTTTGAATATAAACAATCCATCTTCTCCATATTGATAAAAATTGTTCATTTGAATGATTCTTCAGATAAGCCGAAATTTTTGCCATTTCAGCAAGATGCCAAACCTTCAATCTCCAGTCCTCCATTGTAGGTAAAACTTTACTCTTCCAATTTTGAGCTATCAACAGACGGGCAGCAGTTAAACAATACAACATCAAATTCGTTTCTTTTACGTCCAAATTATGTGTAATACCTAGGAGAAACAACTGAGGCAAGAAAAAAATTCTTCTTTTAAAAACTTGCTGTAGATTCCACCATAG
>NW_015423805.1:0-1336 GCF_001527695.2 Protobothrops mucrosquamatus | reverse complement strand
TCTTCTTCTTCTTCTTCTTCTTCTTCTTCTTCTTCTTCTTCTTCTTCTTCTTCTTCTTCTTCTTCTTCTTCTTCTTCTTCTTCTTCTTCTTCTTCTTCTTCTTCTTCTTCTTCTTCCCTTCAGTCTGTCTTAACAACTCACTCCTTCCTTCCCTCTGCAACAGCTGTGACATATCTTCCCCAAGGTCAGTTGTACATTCCTCTTCAGTGTTCCAATTATATCTTTTGATGTTATATATTATGTTCTTACAGTTCCTCCATAGCCTAGTAAGTTCTGAAGCAATGCTAAATAGAGACAGCAAGGTATAGATGTTTGTCTCCTGGTGCTAAGATGTGTAGCATTCTTGCCTGATAAGAACACATGATTTATTAGGTAGGTAGACCTACAATTTTGTTTTAATTTTGAGATGACAACGTTAGCTGTTTCTTTTATGTTATGCCTTTTGATTTGCTAATTACTTCTCACTCCCTGGTTTTTAAAATTAACTTTTGTACAATTTGATGTTATATTTATTTCACATTCTGTTGTACTGGTAGTCTTCAAAGATACTTACAACCCATTTTTTTGAGTTCCAGTCGCTGCCTTCCCTTATGGTCACATGATTGCATTTTGGAGACTTGACAACCAGCTCACATTTTCAGCTGTTGGTAGTGTCCCAGTGTCTGTCTGTCTGTCTCTGACAATGAATACAATAAAAGGAGCCTTATTTTGTAGAGAGAGAGAGATGCAATGTTATGGCAAGGACGTTTTGCTTGTATGAGCTGGCAATTTCATGATTATTTATGAGCCTACATGGCAATTTGCTCCTGAAATGTCATTCCATGTCTCTGGTTTAAGAACGGTAGATTCTCAGTCAAATCTTGCTGCTTTGGAGAAATTCTATGGCTTGGACTCTCAGTGGCAAAACAGATACCCCTGAAATAGCCAGGATGGCATTGTGGCAGAGACACAGCAAATTCTGACTGCAGAAGTCTCTCTGGAAAAAGGAGAGATTATGAGATTGCCCATTCATACTCCGGGCAGTTTCTCCTTGTGAATAGACTGCAGGATCTGTGGTTTCTGTGGTTTGACTTGTGAACCGAGTGGCTGAGAGTTGAGGGATTTCAATCAAGCTCATAAACCATTAAATCAGGGATCCCCAACCCCTGGTCCATGGACCAGTACCGGGCCGCGGTATGCCAGAAACTGGTCTGCACAAACAAGCAAAGCCTCACCTGCGGGATGCAGGCAGCACACAAAACCATGCACCCTCCGGTCCGCAGAAAAACCTCTCCCCACGGAGCCGGTCCCTGGT
The DNA here is from genome assembly GCF_001527695.2 of Protobothrops mucrosquamatus. Taxonomy (NCBI): domain Eukaryota; kingdom Metazoa; phylum Chordata; class Lepidosauria; order Squamata; family Viperidae; genus Protobothrops; species Protobothrops mucrosquamatus. The sequence continues at coordinate 42 of NW_015423805.1, read as the reverse complement.
GCCCAAAAGGTTGGGGACTTCTGCATTAAGTATTCCACATGG
>NW_015423804.1:0-1337 GCF_001527695.2 Protobothrops mucrosquamatus | reverse complement strand
GATATTTCATATGGTACTATGTTATAGTATTCACTATACATATTGAGAGATACATGATCCAGAGAGAAGTTCACATGCAGCTAGAGATTTGCTTGCTGTATGTCATAAAAGAGCAGCATCCATAGGAGAATTACAAAAAGTAGCATTATGGCATGGTCCTACAAACTATACCTCTTTTAAAGAGCCATGGTGGCGCAGTGGTTAGAATGCAGGACTGCGGGCTACTTCTGCTAACTGGAGGAATAAATATCAAAAATCCTGCACTGTGCTGTGGACATACTCTGACAGCTGAAAGTGTCTATTGACTGCAGACTCTAGGAATGAAAGTCAAGGAGCACAGTTAAAAATTGGACTATAATGAACTATTAAAGCAGTCAAGAAATGTACTGCTAATTAGCATTTGGTAGGTAATAAAGAAGGCCTTGGAAGAAATAGTCAGATGCTATGATGTGATTATACCAAAAAGATCAGAAATGTGCAGGTAATGGTTTTCCTTATGAAAGGAAGCAAACAGTCTTTTTGAAAAAGCAGGATAAAAAGTACATGCGTTTGATGCTTTTGAATTTTGGTATGGGAGAAGCAGATACCATAGCATAAGCAGCCAAGAAAGCAGATACCATACCATAAGCAGCCAAGAGCCCATAGAACAAAATCAATCCAGAATTTTTGCTTAAAGCCCAGATGACCAGGCTCAAATATTTCACACACATTAAGGAAATATCTAGCTCTCTTGAAAAGTCATTAATGACAGAATACCTGAGTTGGAAGGGACCTTGGAGGTCTTCTAGTCTAATCCCCTGCTCAAGCAGGAAACCTCATATCATTAAAAATCTCCAGTATTGGAGCACCCATAAGTTCTGGAGGCAAGGTTGTTCCACTGGTTAATTGTTAGATATTGGAACACTGCTATATTGTCACCCTTAATTTGCTTTTTCATTAAACTAGACCAGGGGTGTCAAACTGCTGACCTGCAGGCTGGATGCGTCATCCAGAAGCCGCAGCCACCCCATTGCCGGCAATGGCAAAACCATCCCGATATATTGCGTGACATCACGTGACGTCACGAGTTTGACATGTCTAAACTAGACATATCCAATTACGTCTAGGTAGAAAAGAGGATGATCAGCAGTAGCATGGATATACTCAGGGCTTTTTTTCAGCCGGAACGCGGCGGAACCGCGTTCCGGCACCTTTTTCCGGGCCGGCCGCACCGGGCGCAACATCTGGGGGGGCGCGCTCGCACTCGCAGCTCTCTGCCCCTGCCTGGCTCACAACCGCGGCCATAGGGAGGCTCGGTCGGCGCGCCCCTGGCCCGTTTCCTAGGCGACCCTGCCCGA
>NW_015423803.1:0-1337 GCF_001527695.2 Protobothrops mucrosquamatus | reverse complement strand
TGTTGCTAGTTAGCCAACCAGCAACGGGCATGAAACTGTATGCAGATGGAGAAGGGCAATCACCCTTAATGGGCGATCAATGGTGAAGGGCAATCACCCTTAATGGGCGATCAATGGTGAAGGGCAATCACCCTTAATGGGTGATCAGGATATGCATAGGGGATTAAGGGGGGGGAATACAAAGAACACAACACCACTTGTATAGAAAGGTAACCCAATAAATATACTAGAATGAGTCCACCTCATATTTTTTATGAACTATTCATATTTTTTATGAACTATGTTTTAAGAGGTTTGGAACTTAATTTTCCCTTGGCATGATGGTAATTGTATTATTTAAAAACATATTATGTCCTAGCAAATATGCAGTTACATTTCTACAAATAATAAAATGTAACTTTTTATTACGTTGTGTTCTTTTCCCCTGCAAAATGAAGAAATTTGGGAGTGTAGGTTTATTCCAATTTCTACTATGTTTTTGTAATATTCTTTGATTTTTCTTGCCTCTGTTGTAACTAACCTGTTGAGGAAACTTCATAAAGAGGCAGTAATTATCCATTCTTCTACCTCTATCTGCACCAATAAAATTTATACTGTTTAAACTTCTTCCAACCTTTCAGAGTTATATACTCATGTGTGTTTTATGCTTCTGACAGGAAGAAAATGTGTGCTCTGAAATATTTAGTTGAATGAATACACCTTCAGAGTTTCTTGCCATTTCAAATGTTAACCATTAAAGGAAGGGTTGTCAGTCCCAGTTACAATTTCTGAGGGTGAGATATAACATTAGTTATACTGAGTTTGCTCAGAGTCCATTTTTGGCTTACTTTTAATCAAATTGTTTAAAACACTCCTTGTAAAAAACAACAAGAAGAAAATTTAGTGCAGAAGGCAGTCATAAGGTTTGCTGCTTTAAATCAAAATGGTATTCCATACACAGATTTTTAAAGGCTGCTTTATTATTACCTAAGGGGAAAAGGAAATTGCTCTTACGCAAATCCTGCCTTTGTAGTAAGAATGCCATTTTATTTTCTGCCAGATTTTCCAATCTACAACTTCTTTATACCTTTGCCTACTAGCAAACATAAAGCTAAAATGTTCAAAGAACACTTTTCCCTCAATATTCATAGTGCTGTGTCCCAGCTTCCCTCTTTTAATGGGGATTAATTAAACAGTGGGTAAACATGTTTTAAAAAAGACTAAAATTTTTCACCATTGTGGGAAGAATCCAGAGAAAGAAATATTTTGGGAAATATTAAAAAGCAGAATATATTCCCCCAAAGGAATAATGGAGAAGATATTAAAAAAGACAGAAACCAGCTCCCAGAAATCAGCCC
>NW_015423802.1:0-1337 GCF_001527695.2 Protobothrops mucrosquamatus | reverse complement strand
CTACATACATCACTGAACCTGTACGGATGGACTTAGGGGACCATTGGGAAATGATCCGATTTGTAGTCATACCATCCATGACGGAGACCGTCATTTTGGGATTGGCTTGGTTGGATAAGTGGGGTCCAACAATATGGTGGGAAGGAGGTTATAGGAGGGTACGTATTGGTGTGGGTCCTCAGCCACCGTCCCCTGAGCAAGTCAAACTGGGAAAAGAGGGCGATAAACCCCAACCAAACAAGGAAACGGAAGAGTTGACTTTCCCGGTGGAGTACACTGACCTCGCAGAGGTATTTGACAAGCGAGAATGCGATATCTTACCACCACATCGAGCAACTGATTGTGCCATTGAATTAATGGAAGGGATAAAACTTCCCAAACCCCGAATGTACACGATGACCCCGAATGAAATGAACTAAGGAGATATATTGATAAAAATTTGGCAAGGGGTTTTATCCAACCTGCTCGATCACGGGTTGCGGCCCCTGTCCTCTTCAAAGAGAAAAAATATGGAGGGCTGCGTCTTTGTGTGGATTTTTGGGGACTTAATGGAGTTTGTGTCGAAAAGTTATATCCCCTTCCGCTTATGAAAGATCTTTTGGCACATTTAGCTCAAGGGAAAATATTTACAAAACTTGATTTGAGAGAGGCTTATTACAGAGTACGCGTGAAAGAGGGGGATGAATGGAAGACTGCCTTCAATAGTCCCTTAGGAAGTTACCAATATCGAGTAATGCCGTTTGGGTTACAAGGTGCTCCTGCTGTGTTCATGCAGCTCATAAATGAGGTGCTGCATGAACATTTGTACAAAGGAGTTCTTGTATATTTAGATGATATACTCATTTATTCAACAGACAAAAAGGAGCATATACAATTAGTATGGCAGATTTTTCGGAAACTCCTCAATGCCCATTTATATGTAAAGTTATCAAAATGTGCTTTCCACCAGACCCAAATAGATTACCTTGGGTATAGGATATCTGGAGGGGGGGTGGAAATGGACCCCGCAAAAGTACAAGCGGTCCTAGATTGGCAAGCACCACAAACCCGGCATCAGTTGCAAAGTTTTCTCGGGTTTGCAAACTTCTATAGGCAGTTTATCCCGTCTTTTGCTGAGGTAGCCTTGCCTTTAACTGACTTACTTCGCACCAAACATACCGGTCATAAACCACAGCCACACCAACCATTACCCTGGTCACTTCAATGCCAACAAGCATTTGAAGCCTTAAAAATGTCATTCTCAAGGGAGCCAATATTAAGACATCCTAATCCGGAGGAACCATTCATAGTGCAAACAGATGCTAGTGATGTGGCGGTGGGAGCGGTGCTCTTACAAA
>NW_015423801.1:0-1337 GCF_001527695.2 Protobothrops mucrosquamatus | reverse complement strand
TAGTAGGTTGTGATCTACTTTATCAAATGCCTTACTGAAGTCCAAGTAAATTATATCCACAGCATTCCTCTGATCCACTAATTTTGTCACTTGGTCAAAGAATGTAATAAGGTTTGTCTGGCATGATCTGTTTTTGACAAACCCATGTTGGCTTTTAGTAATGACTTTGTTTGCCTCTAGGTGTTCGCTGATTCGTTGTAAGGAGCCCATGACCTGGGAAATATATAAAGCTTAAAGAGAAGTGAAATGTCTTGAAAGAAAAACAGAGAAAGTCCAGTGGCCTTTGGAAAAAGCACCTTTGGGACAACTGTGACCTGGATGACTGAGAATCTCCATAGACTTTATGAGCCATTGGAGAATTTTCTTTTGGAGTCTTTTCCTCTGCCTCTGTGATCCAGCCCAGTTTTGAACTCAATTGTTCTTTGATTGGCTTCTCCCTCCCCACCATAGTTGTCCGCATTCTGTACAGTTTCTGGAGAGTTACTCTAGTGAGGGATAGAGGGACAGAGGCCTGACCTCCTTTTCCTAAATCTAATGTGCTATTGGGTTAGAAAGAGTAACAAAAAATGACAAAGGATATCTAGTCAGCTTCCACAAAGGCAGCCAGGATCCTGACAGAGTCGGTTGCTCCAGATGTGCCTAGGCCAGGGGTCTTCAAACTTGGCCCTTCTATGACTTGTGGACTTCAACTCCCAGAATTCCTCAGCCAGGCATGCTGGCTGAGGAATTCTGGGAGTTGAAGTCCACAAGTCATAAAAGGGCCAGGTTTGAAGACCCTTGGCCTAGAGCAGTGATGGCAACCCTTTTAGAGTCCGAGTGCCCAAACTGCAACGCAAAACCCACTTATGCATCGTCGGGTGCCAGGTGGGTGTGGCCCATTGGGTGGGTGTGGCCCATTGGGTGGGCGTGGCTGCGGTGGTAATGGCAGACTGGGTGGGGTTAAAAAGTTCAGTCAATCAATTCCAACTTTGCAAGATCTTTTTTTTCCCCGCGAGAAGTTGAAATTGACTGATTGATTGAACCTTTTTTTTTTTGCACATGGCGGCAGAGGCCTAAAGCGAAAAGGTTTTATAAAACCCAGCTGAAGGCCTAGGACTGGGCGACGGCACACGTGCCCACAGAGAGGGCTCTGAGTGCTGCCTCTGGCACACGTGCCATAGGTTCGCCACTACTGGCCTAGAGTTTCTTCATCCTGAGCCAGCCAGCTGCTGTTGCTTCACCAGATAAGCTGTTTATCCCAAAGACTGAGGCCAACTGAGCAGACTGCAGAGTAGTGGGCTAAGGAAATTGTAGCTGAGGAAGGTAATGTGTGGTGTACAACTGACTGTTCTGCCAAA
>NW_015423800.1:0-1337 GCF_001527695.2 Protobothrops mucrosquamatus | reverse complement strand
AGCAGAGTGCAGCATGATTTCCAGAAACCTGATTCATACTAAACGAAGAGCAACTGAAACTACTATGGTACTAGCTATAGTAAAGAATCCAGAGGCAGGACTGAGTTATGAAGGAGTGAATGCATTCCAAGCTCTGAAGCGTTGTTCTAAATAATTCCTGTCAACTTTATAAATCCAAATACCAAAACAAAATTTTCACCACTAAACAGTGAAAGGCAATTAACACATTTTGCAGGCCAGATTCGGGTACCTGCTGAATACCAAACCACCAAAAATCTTAAGCCAATGTTATGTGTTCCATAGAAGATGGGAAAACTTGCCCCCATCCACTATATCCATTGCATAATCAATATACTGAATTTAAAGCAAATATAGCCCATTGAAACCGTCAGAATAAATGTGCTTAAATCAAAGAGGTCTGTGTCACATTTCACATTTCCTCACCTAACTCCAGTCAAATCAGAGGAAGTAGCAAAGGAGATTAGTTGTTGTCCATTAAACTTATATTAATTGTTAAATATGTGGAAAATCTTTCCCATTCTGGAAATTATTTGCTATTTCAAAGAATACATTCCCATCATAGTCTACTTAATCCTGTTCTCTTTTCAAATAAAGGCTGTTTATAAGCCAATGGTTTGCATAATACACTTTCCCCTCATTGTGGGACTATCTCTATTTCAGCATGCTGTTTTGTATAGGTCTCCAGTTGAGCTATCTTACATACCATCATTAGAATAATATTTTATGATAACACACAAAATGCCTGTCTCCTAAATTTGGCATTTTAACAAGGGTGGAATGTATCTGAACCATATATCGCATTGCAAATGGTTTCATATTGCCAGATCTTAAATACAAGCTATAGCCACTGGAGGTTTTTTTTTCTTTTCCATTTTTAAAAGAATCTGATATTGTTTAGGTTGTTGCTGTTAGGTTGGCTTGGAATGTTTATTGTTTACAAATAAATGTGCATAGCACTTCTTTGGTACACACAGACGCTTTAGATAAGGAATAAAAGTAGCCACAGATACAAAAACACCTATGATATATTAAGTATACTTCTATGTAGTATGTTTAAGGCATAGTTCAATCTGTCATTCAGAGATGAGTTACAACTCAGTGAATAATAAAGACTATTTATTAAAATCTAGTGTCCGGGTATTTCTGTGTCCTTGTATAAGAAGCAGGAAGTTAATTGGTGTTGATCTTTCTTTCTTTCTTTCTTTCTTTCTTTCTTTCTTTCTTTCTTTCTTTCTTTCTTTCTTTCTTTCTTTCTTTCTTTCTTTCTTTCTTTCCTTTCTTTCTTTCTTTCTTTCTTTCTTCCTTCCTCCCTCCCT
>NW_015423799.1:0-1337 GCF_001527695.2 Protobothrops mucrosquamatus | reverse complement strand
TTTTCCAAGTTCAGGTCTGACTGCCTTTGTCAGAGCATCCAGCAAGAGGATCTTTGATAGAAAGAATGCAGGCAAATCCCGTGCATACCATTAAGGAGAGGTGGAGCCCCAAATTTGTCAGTAAGCAGAACCAGAGCCAAAAACTCCTTTCAATCTTTTTTTTTTCTGATTTACAGTCTCTTCCCCCCACCCCTTCTCCCCTTTTTCCTGTTCAGGCAGTTTTTATTTGACTAAAAGGTATATTGAGAAAAGTGGAGGAAAAAATGCACAGGAATGATTGCCTCTTTAAATGATCTGATTGTGCTTTGAAAACACCTCACTCAAGCACTTGGTTTTTCTTTTTTTAAAAAAAAATAAATAAATAATTGTTTCTTTTATGCCCCCTCTATTCCTCAACTTATTTTTTTTGGAAATATAGTTCCTTTTTTTCTAAGTAAATAAGATTAGGAACACAGCTTTCATTCTTATTAATTACATGTCAGATATGCAATATACTTTGGATTCAGGAATAGAACTTGCTCATCGTTGACTATAAGATGTACTGTACTGAGTGTGCCCTCTGCTGGGCAAATGACAACTTGCAACAAAAGTGCATCTTTATGACTCAGCCACCTTTTGGAAGCTTTCTGTTTTGAGAAGCAGAGGCATGCAAGAATTATCCAGTGTGACTCATGTTGGCCATGTTTATTCTCATCAGCTGTATTTTATAATAATTGAATATCTCACTGTCACTTTGCCTAACCCGATAGTGTATGTGCAGGTATGACAACAATCTATTGATCATACAAACTATAGAAAATCACAGCCACACCAGAAGCAATTAGATGGTTAGTTTCCTTAGATATTGAATTATAGCATCCATCCAATTCAAATTCAAATTCATATGTATATATATATAAATTTGTATATAAGTGATTGCATAATCTCTGTCGATGCCATTCCCTAACTAAACAAATAAACTATAGAAATGCAGTAGCTCTGCAACAATTCTTGTATTTGAAAGACCGAAAGTCAGGATTTCCCCAAGACATGATCTCACTCCACATTCCACAAAGGGTTTATTTATTATTTATTTATTTATTTTGATTTATATCCCGCCCTTCTCCCGACGGGACTCAGGGCGGCTCACAACATATTAAAAAACATAGACACGCCTACAACCCCACCGAAGTAAAACCAATTAAAACCAAATATTTAAAGTTGTATTATTTAAAAATTACACCTAAAATAAACCCAATTTAAAATCCTCCCTAGGCCAGGCCCGCTTGCTGAAAAAGCCATGTCTTGAGGGCGCGGCGGAAAGTAAGGAGATCCGGAATCGTCCGGATCCCGGGGGG
>NW_015423798.1:0-1337 GCF_001527695.2 Protobothrops mucrosquamatus | reverse complement strand
TCTCTCTCTCTCTCCTTCTTCTCTCTCTCTCCCTCCCTCCCTCCCTCCCTCTCTCTCTCTCTCTCTCTCTCTCTTTGTGTTTTGGTTCTAAACGAAAAATCCACATGAAGAAGGCAGGAGAATAAACTCCTTTGGAAATTATTTGGTGGTTGCCCACCAAATTAGCAAGTTTTATCTGCTAATGCTAGACTTTTCTATCCGACTATTATGAACAATGCCTGCCACAACAATGTAAAAAAAAAGAAGAAACCTTCATTTTCTTTTGCCATTTTATGAAATAGCTTATTTTCAATTGGTTAAACAATGCATTAATTACATACTATCGAAAGAGATTATTTTAGCCTTACATTGTATAGGGGATGCATCCTTTTCCACCTATTTATATACCCATTGCTGGATGCTATTAGATCCTTTCTCAGAAACAATGGTTGGAAACTAACCAAGAACAGAAGCAACCTAGAACAAAGGTGAAATTTCCTAATTTCCAATTAACCAATGCAATAGCTTGCCTTCAGAAGTTGTGGATGCTCCATCACTGGAGGCTTTCAAAAAGACAATGGACAACCATTTATCTGAAATGGTAGAGGACAAGGGTAGGCAACCTTGGCTCTTTTATGACTCGTGGACTTCAACTCCCAGAATTCCTGAGCCAGCATGGCTCAGCTTGGAAACCTCTCCCTTCCCCCTCAGCATGGCTGGCTCAAGAATTCTGGGAGTTGAAGTCCACGAGTCATCAAAGAGCCAGGTTTGAAGACCCCTGGTTTAAATATTTAAATATTTTTTCCTCGCGGTCACGTGATCAAAATTCAGGCATTTGGGTAGGGGTAGGCAACTTTGGCTCTTTTATGACTGGTGGACTTCAACTCCCAGAATTCCTGAGCCAGCCATGCTGAGGGGAAAGGGAGAGGTTTCCAAGCTGAGCCATGCTGGCTCAGGAATTCTGGGAGTTGAAGTCCACCAGTCATAAAAGAGCCAAGGTTGCCTACCCCTGGTATAGGGTCTCCTGCTCGAGCAGAGAGTTGGACTAGAAGACCTCTGAGGTTCCTTCCAGCTCTATTATTCTATCTTCTAAATACCTAATTTATTTATTTTATTTATTTAACATGGATTTATATGCCGCCCTTCTCCCTATAGGACCCAGGGCGGCTTACAGCATATTAAAACACATAAAACATCATCCCCCCATAAAACCTGTTAAAAACCAAATATTTTTTTCCGCTGTATAATTAATTAAAATTTAAATTAAAATTATCCCTATTTAAAAATTCTCCCTAGGCCAGACCCGCTTGTTGAAAAAGCCATGTCTTGAGGGCGCGGCGAAAAGGTAGGAGGTCCGG
>NW_015423797.1:0-1337 GCF_001527695.2 Protobothrops mucrosquamatus | reverse complement strand
GAAGAAGAAGAAGAAGAAGAAGAAGAAGAAGAAGAAGAAGAAGAAGAAGAAGAAGAAGAAGAAGAAGAAGAAGAAGAAGAAGAAGAAGAAGAAGAAGAAGAAGAAGAAGAAGAAGAAGAAGAAGAAGAAGCAGAAGCAGCAGCAGCAGCAGCAGCAGCAGCAGCCTGGTCTTTGGTGCCCCTTGAACTAATATATATGGGGTGCATTAAAAGAAGACTTTGCTAAACTGAGAAGGGTTGTCTTCTGCAAGGAATGTGTTTTATTTTATGAGGATCAAAGAAACTTCCAATCAGAAGAGTTATAATCAAGCACCCCGTGGTGTTATTGTTGGGGTCCTTGATGCTCTTTGAGCTTGGTGGTTTTCTTGCAGACATTTCATGACCCAACTTGGTGGCATCATCAGTGCTAGAAGGGAGTGGGGTTGTGGAGAGGAGGTGGAGGTGGAGGAAGTGGAAGAGGAGAAGATAGACATGGAAGAGAAGGGGAAGTTGGAAGAGGAGGAGAAGATGGAGGGGGGAGGAGGTGAAGAAGGAAGGAAGAAGAAGAGAAGGAGGAGGAATATGGAGTCCTTGGTTCTCTCTGATCTTGGTTGTATTCTTTCCAGACGTTTCATTACCCAACTAGGTAACACCATCAGTTGTAGTAGGAAGTGGGGTTTGCTCTCTGTTTATACACCAGTGGCTTGCTCTATCAGTGTTTACGGGAGTGTTCTTAGCAGTTCCTTGATTAGGCTAGGATGCTTTTCTGCAGTACTCAAAGACCCATGAAAGTTTCTTGTGTATTTATAAGCCTCCTAAAGAAAAATCGGGATTTCTTGGATAGTTGGAAACTATCAAATTGGAAAAGGCACCAACCAAGGGCGAGAAAGCTATCTCAATCTCTTAGGCAACTCTCCTGTGTCTCAAGAATGATTGAGATAAGAAGAGATTTGCCTTGGATGAGCCTCCATTGTAAGATGAAGTCATTGGTCAAGATCTCATCATTGAAAAAAAAACATCTTTATCCAACCTTGGTAGCTTCACGATCTGTGGACTTCAAATTTCACGTTGTGAAATTCTGGGAGTTGCAGTCCACAAGTCTTAAAAGTCTCCAAGGTTGGACAGCTCTGCTCCACAGGTTGGATGGAGGGAGACCTTTAGGCTTCGTTGACTTTGACTTAGTCAACATCTGTAACACGGTGTGCTTTTCTCATCCACCACCCGTGTATTCTAGCCCAGGGGAAAAAAAAAACAAATTACTGCTACAAGGTATTAAAGTTGTATTTCACACTCGCTGAACCTGGAGGCTTCTGCTTATATATTCTGAACGCTGGTTTAACTCTGCTCTCCAATCGATGT
>NW_015423796.1:0-1337 GCF_001527695.2 Protobothrops mucrosquamatus | reverse complement strand
TCTTAGCTAGCCTGTTTGATGTCTGCCTGAGACAAAAGGCATTCCAGAAATGTTGGCCCAATGCTAATTGGTGAGCCTATGTGCTTTACCTTTTAAAATCCTGAATGTGTTATTTACAATAAGTTTATTGAGTTATATTTTTGTAACATGGTATCTAATCAGGGTGAAAGGGGGAGGAGAAAGAAAAATGTGACAATTTCCGATAGAGCTTCCATGGACAAGTATAGTCTATCTGATACAGGACAAATTATTATTTTTTCTTTCTTTTCTTTCCTCCACTTTTAAGCTGTGGAAGCAAATACATTTTTATGTAGCTTCCCAATTTCGTAAGATCTTATTCTGGGAATTATAAAAAAATGGGAAAGCAACTTTTTGGCAGAAGAAAGAATTGAGGGTGTTTAGCAAATAAAGCCCAATTGGTATGAAAGGAGGTAAAATATCTAGAATATATTATAATTGAAGGGGAAAGGAAAAAGATAGTAAAAGAATTGAGGCTATAGTAGATTTATAATTACCAAACAACAAAAATGATCTTAAGGGGATTCTGTGGTTATCACAAGGTACTGCAAGAATGGTGATCCAAAAACTATATGAGGGGAATCATTGGGGAATTAAAGCATAGGTAGAAATGTATTTGAAATTCTATGCTACCCTTGGAATTTATGGGATAGCCCAGAGGGATGTTTGATATGTAAAAGGGTTAATAAAGGGTTAAGGCTCCCAAAGGGGGAGACAAATAGCTAAATGTAGAACAAGTACTGGGGTCTCTGTCTTCTCTTTGACAGGAAGGCTTGGTGGCGCAAACAACTCCTTTGGAATTTCCAGTCCATAAGATCCAGCCGGGACAGTGGGTGCTGATTCATAAATGGAAGGAGGAACTTCTACAACCAAAGAAAGGAAGTTCCTTATATTGAATCTGCTGTCCGGAGGGCTGAGAAGGGTTGGACTCACTACACACGAGCAAAGGTGGTGACTGGACCTGAAAGAGGGTGGACGGTTATTCCAGAACAAGGACTGAAAGCCACATTTAAAAGGACTTGAATGGGTAGTGGACCAGAACCCCTACCTATTTTGAATATTTCTATTAGAATTTCAGGTGACCCCAGATGAAGAACAAAAATGTTGGTGGTGACTCATCAGAGAAGTAAAAGTGGTTTGTTACAAATAAAATGAATAACTAAGACAGAAGTCATACCATTAGAAACTGAAAACGTAGAATTGTACATTGTAAGAATTAGGTGGTAAATGTATATCTTTTGTTATTGTCACTGTGATTGTTGTAGCTGTTATTACTGTTGTAATTGTGGATCAATTTGTGGGTGTGAAATACTGTGTAA
>NW_015423795.1:0-1337 GCF_001527695.2 Protobothrops mucrosquamatus | reverse complement strand
TAAAAACGGTATTACAAAGCTGAACAGTATGCTGTTGTTATTGCTGTGACAGTTTTATTTCTATGCAAAATGATTTGCATTAACAGGTAGAAACAAGACTGCTATCAAGTGAACCACAGCCAGAAATAACTCATTGTCTAAGTTTTTTACATTAAGTTGTTTTATAGGAGACTGTTGTATCCATATTTTCTTATAATCATTATTCAGAAAAATGATATTATGCTATAATTCTTTTGTTAAAGTTAAATCTTGCTCCTCTTTAGGTATTAATGCTATGTTAGCCCCTTTTAAGTCTTTGGCTCTTTATCTCTATATAGGATAATATTCAACATATTTTAGACCAGACATGTCAAACTTGCAACATCATGTGACGTCGCACTTTCCCCCCATTGCCGGCAATGGGGTGGGCGCAGTTTCGTTGTGACGCATCCGGCCCACGGGCTGGCAGTTTGACACCCCTGTTTTAGAGGGATTGTAAGAGTTTGTCTTACAATGTAAAAGAGGTAATCCATCTGGTCCTAAATTTTCCCTGGTTTATCTCTTTTATATCTTCAGAAACTTTCCTTATTATTATAAGTCCATTCATATTCTGTCTTTGGTTTTCTGTAAAATTTGGTAATTTTTTTTTAAAGTCATTCTTTTTCAAAGACAATACATGACCATTGTACAAGTTAGAGTAATACTAATGAAAAGTTTTTTTCTATAGCCATTGTTCATTAACACAGTACCTCGCTCTTGAAATTTTTTAATCACTTTTTTAGTTTTGTTTTCTTAATTTATACGCTAGTGATTTCCCTCATTTATCCAAATTTTGATGTTCGCTGTCACTATTAAATTTTAAAACTTAAGTAAATAGGTGTTATTGATGCAGAATAGATTATTTACTTGAGTTTCATAATTTTTCTTCTTTGTCACCTTTTTTTAAAGAAACCTAATTTTTTATGTTAATATTTAAACAATTCACATAATGCAGTACCTGCAGTCTGCTTCTGTTTCCAGCATTGTGCAAAAGTTCAGAAGCAGTGTACAATTTCATTATTGCACTTGCCGAAATAGAATTAAATTCTGACTTATCATTGTAGCTTCAATTCTTGAAGGAGAAACTTTTATTGTTATTGGCAAAAGACACAACAGTTGGTGTTTCTCCAGTACAGGAGACGGAGACTCCACCAATGGGTTTCCTTTGTCTGCCTGCTCTTGAGACCAAGTATGCAAAACTTGTCACGCCCCTTCCTGCTGGTAATCCAGTCTTAACTTGGTCTCCGCTCTTGATGACTCGTTTTGGCTTGGCTCTCAGCTAGATCAGGTTAGACAATTAATTATCCATTGGTGAAGTC
>NW_015423794.1:0-1337 GCF_001527695.2 Protobothrops mucrosquamatus | reverse complement strand
TGATAGCAGTGTTCCAATATCTCAGGGGCTGCCCCAAAGAAGAGGGAGTCAAGCTATTCTCCAAAGCGCCTGAAGGCAGGACAAGAAGCAACGGATGGAAACTAATCAAGGAGAGAAGCAACCTAGAACTAAGGAGAAACTTCCTGACAGTTAGAACAATTAACCAGTGGAACAACCTGCCTCCAGAAGCGGTGAATGCGCCTACACTGTTTTTTAAGAAGAAACTGGACAGCCATTTGTCCGAAATTGTATAGGGTTTCTTGCCTGAGCATGGGGTTGGACTAGATGACCTCCAAGGTCCCTTCCAACTTTATCATTATTATTATTATTTCTTAACTAGAAAAGAAAGGTAACAATTTATTGACTTGTAAAATTTATTAACACCCCCCCCACCTTTCCACACAGTATCTCTAGTAAATTGAGGATTATCTCCATAACCATAGAGATAATCCTCAATTTACGAACATAGGTGAGCATGGAATCATAGTCGACTTTAAGATTTGTGGACTTCCAACTCCCAGAATTCAGAACTCAGCATGGCTGGCTGGGTATTCTGGGAGTTGAAGTCCACAAGTCTTAAAGTTGGCAAGTTTGGAGACTCCTGGGCTAGACCATAACTCTTAAATAAAAGGCAAAATAAAGTCTACTGAACAGAAGCCAGTTTGATTTAGCAAACTGCAAAACTCCAAATTTGGATGACGCAGAAATCCAGGCACCCACTAAGTGGCACCAAAGAAACACAGAAAATCCAATTCTTCCCTGTTGATTTTTTTTTTAAAGCTTCAACAACTGTAAATTAAACACACACGATGGTGAGCTTATGGTTCAGCCTTTAAGAGTGGGGGAAATACGGAGCAGATTCATCTTCTCATATTAAGTAACTGGTCTTGTTTTGGAAAAGTAGTCTCCTTCCATTTCCTTGAATCTCTAATAATAATGCGCTTCAAGTTCCTCTCAACCAAGATCTTTCATGGACCTTCCTTCCTTCCTTCCTTCCTTCCTTCCTTCCTTCCTTCCTTCCTTCCTTCCTTCCTTCCTTCCTTCCTTCCCTCCTTCCCTCCCTCCTATCTCTTTCCTTCTTACCTTCTTTTTTCTTTCTTTCCTTCTTTCCTTCCTTCCTCTCTTCCTTCCCTCTCTCCCTCCCTCCCATCTCTTTCCTTCTTTCCTTCCTTCCTTCCATCCCTCCCTCTATCCCTCCCTCCCTCCCTCCCATCTTTCTTTCTTTCCTTCTTTCCTTCCTTCCCTCCCTCCCATCTCTTTCCTTCTTTTGCCTCCCTCCCATCTTTCTTCCCTTCTTTCCCCCTTTCCTTTCTTCCTCTCTTCCTTCCCTTCCTCCC
>NW_015423793.1:0-1337 GCF_001527695.2 Protobothrops mucrosquamatus | reverse complement strand
TGTTATAATTAAATCATAATCAAAAGCTAAATAATACTTTTCAATCTTATACTTCTATCTATAACATCTCAAAATAATATTATAATTAAATCGTAAAACTAAAAATAGTATTCAGCCATATTAAGCTAAATAATACTTTTCATATATAATCAATCCATCTTCTCCAAACCAAAATATATTTTTCTTGTAAATCCTTCAACTGAGCGGAGATTTTTGCCATTTCTACTAGATTAAACACAGCAAAGCTCTTACATCTATTATAAAATTCAGCATTAAATTGATTTCTTAAACATCAACTTCTACCGTAACCCCTTACAAGATTAATCCATAAGACTTAATGTCCCTACACATCCACCAATTATGACTTCTATCTTCCATTCACACCAGATATCTTTGAATTCCAAATCATCATTAAGTCAATATGAAAGAAAACTTTAATTAATTAATTTTGAAAGAACCCTTCTTATTTCTACTTCAATCTAAAACACCATTCCAGTTTTTTGCTGTTCTTTTTTCTTTGCTCTATAAGCTGCACGGGTCATTCTCTGTTCCTTTAAATCATCTTTTATCTCCAAACACTGTTGCTTAGAATCAACCTGCAAGCTTCCTGTTGCTGATATTCCTTCAGTCAGATGTTCTTCAGACTTTTGTTCAATTCTCTTAAGTCATGGAGACGATGACGTACCTGCTTTCAAGACCGATACATAAAAATCTCTTGCTTTCAAAATTGTGTCGAGTCTATAACGTGTCCCCGCATAATTCACCACTAACCCTACAGGTATATCCCATCTGAATTGAACCTGACATTTTTTCAGCTCCTCAGTTAAAAAAGCAAAATCTTTTCTTTTTCTAAGAATTTTAGAAGGTATTTCTTTCAAAATTATAACATCTTGAAATGCGATCTGGAATCTTTGCTTGTAAAAAGCCTGTATAATTTCATTGTGAAGTGATCTTCTAGAAAAGTAAATAACCACCTCTCTTGGTAAATTTCTTTGCCTTGCAATCCATGAATTAACCCTAAAAAAATTTTCTATCTCTCTTGAGATTTCTTCAGGTCCACAACCCCAAATAAAAGCTAAATCTGCAGCAATTTCTTCTTTCAAATTTTCTTGCAAATCCTCCTTCAACCCTCTTATTTGCAAAGCATATTCCATCTCTCTATACTGTATCATAATAATTTCATTCTGTATTATATCAACATTATTTTCAACTTTTCCAACTCTGTCTTCAAATCTTTCCACATTCTCTACTACTTTGTCCACACATTCGTCCAAACGTTCTATATGAGCTGCTAACCTCTGGCAAATCAACAATATATCCTTCCTCATCTCGTTATT
>NW_015423792.1:0-1337 GCF_001527695.2 Protobothrops mucrosquamatus | reverse complement strand
CGGTCCGGAAGTCCATCCTAAGGAGTGCGTGATCTGACCATGACAAGGGCTCTATGATAATCTCCCCCATTTCCAGATCACTCTGCCACTGGCCAGAGACAAAAATTAGATCCAGTGTATGTCCTCCCGTGTGAGTGGGTGCATGAACTAATTGGGTCAAGTCCATGGTCGTCATGGAGGCCAAGAACTCCCGAGCCACTGCTGACGTCTCGCCCGCCGATGGCAGGTTGAGATCCCCCATAACTATAAGTCTAGGGGTCTCAACCGCCACCCCGGCTATCACGTCAGCCAGCTCAGGCAGGGCCGTTGACACATAGCAGGGAGCCAGGTATATTATCAACAGGCCCACTTGCACCCCATGCCCCCACTTCACAAGGAGGGACTCTATCTTTTGGGATATGGGAGACATTCCCAGATCTACACTAGGCAGGTGGATGTACTTTGGACAAGGGATCAGAAAAATATTGTTATTGCTACCCAAATTTCCTTATGTTTGCTTTGGAGAAAGAGACTGATCTTTATAATGAAACAAAGCAATGCCTTAGTATTGGCTATTGCTTAGTATGCCCAAGCCATGTAATATCTCTGTGTGGAATGATTGAAAATGGCAAACACAGGGCAAGTTATCCCAACAAGCTTCAACATTCACAATCTACATGCCCAGTCTTCTGCAGGTTTTACTTGATGGGTTTGCTAAGGTTTTGTTTGGCCATATATGTGTTGTAAATACACGACATACCAACAATAAATGCAGATAATAGGTGAAAGCATAGAAATAATTACAAGCATAAAGATCAATACCCTTTTTATCACCACCCCCCTATTCCATTAAACGAATATAGTATCAGTTATTGTATGAATTCAGTCAGTTGAATGGCTGTTCAATGGTGGCAGTGTGGTAGATGAAATGCAGCTTGGTCTTGGCATCCGTGATATTCATCAGAAAGAGGTACAGCAGAAATTCAGGCAATCAGTTTGGTTGGTGAAGACTAACCAAGTTCAATTGTTTAGTTTTCAATAGCTTGGAGAATGCGTCCTGAAGTGACTGCAGCTTTTCCTAATAAATTCCTATTAAAATCTACTGAATCAAAAAGACAATTATTAGCCATTATTGTGGGGGAACCAAGGTTCTATTAATACACTCGCCATACATTTATTGTTATTGAGTGCCTCTTCGGGTTCCATATTGATGTCATTGGGCATTTTCCAGGTCTGTTTCTGTAGCTCTCAGTTGTGTCCATCAGCAGAAAAGCAGGTTCTTCTTTTCTACACATAGGGTGTGCAAACCTTCCCTCCTGCGGATTTCCATTGCGTAGACTAGATAAAGTGAGTGGCTG
>NW_015423791.1:0-1337 GCF_001527695.2 Protobothrops mucrosquamatus | reverse complement strand
GAGTATGGATGCTTTTGAATGTTGGAGTTCCACTGATTAATTGTTCTCACTGTCGGGAAATTTCTCCTTAGTTCTAGGTTGCTTCTCTCCTTGATGAGTTTCCATCCGTTGCTTCTTGTCCTGCGTTCAGGTGATTTGGAGAACAGCTTGACTCCCTCTTCTTTGGGGCAGCCCCTGAGATATTGGAACGCTGCTATCAAAATTAGAAGGGACCTTGGAGTTCTTCTAGTCCAACCCCCTGCTCAAGCAGGATGCCCTATACCATTTCAGACAAATGGCTGTCCAATCTCTTCTTTAAAATTTCCAGTGATGGAACAACCACAACCTCTGGAGGCAGGTTGTTCCACTGGTTAACTGTTCTCACTGTCTGGAAATTCCTCCTTAGTTCTAGGTTGCTTCTCTCCTTGATTAGTTTCAATCCGTTGCTTCTTGTCCTGCCTCCAGGTGCTTTGGAGAATAGCTTGACTCCCTCTTCTTTGGGGCAGCCCCTGAGATACTGGAACGCTGCTATCATGTCCCCCCTCGTCCTTCTCTTCATTAAACCAGACATGCCCAATTCCAGCAACCGTTCTTCCAATGTTTTAGCCTCCAGCCCACTAATCATCTTTATTGCTCTTCTCTGCACGCTTTCTAGAATCTTAACATATTTATTGTTGTTGTTGTTGTTGCTAGCTATGCCCTTCTTTTGATTCTGCATGCAGAGCTGAGTATCAATTCGGGGTGTGTGTGTTGCATTCTGCACCCCAATGATCCCTCAGCTGAGTTTTCCATTAGGCAGACCTCAAAGGAAGATATGCAGAATTGCTGACCGGATTGGAAAAAAATAGAGGAACAGCAGGACTGGTGCTCAGCTCCGGCTGCGGTACTTTTAAATCACACACTTGTTATTTTCCTGCGGCCCATTCATCATGGAAACAGCAGCAGCGTGTCAGGAGAAGCTACAGCCCGGTGGCTGATGATACGGTTCCTGCGCATAAATTCTCCGTCTGTGTCCCAGATCTGAGAAAGCAGCTTGCGCATTCTCACCAGCTCAAAACAGACGGTCCAAGCTATTGATTTATTACAAGTGTCACCAGCCTGGTGTCCCAGAGCAGTACACAAAGTTCTTCCTTAAAGACGGGTTCATCTTCACAAAGCGTGCTGAGAAGGGACAGGTAGTCCTCGGCTTACGCCCACAAGGGAACCCAAAGCTTCTGTTGCTAAGCGAGACCCTTGTTAAGTGAATTTTAATAATAATAATAATAATAATAAGAATAAGAAGAAGAAGAAGAAGAAGAAGAAGAAGAAGAAGAAG
Source organism: Protobothrops mucrosquamatus (assembly GCF_001527695.2). Classification (NCBI taxonomy): domain Eukaryota; kingdom Metazoa; phylum Chordata; class Lepidosauria; order Squamata; family Viperidae; genus Protobothrops; species Protobothrops mucrosquamatus. The sequence goes on along the minus strand of NW_015423791.1, from coordinate 43 downwards.
AAGAAGAAGAAGAAGAAGAAGAAGAAGAAGAAGAAGAAGAAGA
>NW_015423790.1:0-1337 GCF_001527695.2 Protobothrops mucrosquamatus | reverse complement strand
AAGTGTGGCCTTACCAAGGCATTGTAAAGTGGTATTAACACTTCACGTGATCTTGATTCTATCCCTCTGTTAATGCAGCCTAGCACTGTGTTGGCCTTTTTGGCAGCTGCAGCACACTGCTGGCTCATATTTAGGTGATTGTCCATTAGGACTCCGAGGTCCCTCTCACAGTTACTACTATTGAGCAAGGTGCCACCTAGTGATATTTATATTGTTGTTATTGATCTATAGGTTAAATAAAAGTCAACCAATTCTTACTGATTTAAGAGTAACTCCTTTGACATCCCTTATCAAGACCCTTGTTAAACTGCTTAGTTTTGGTTTTTCTAAAAAGGACTAGAATGTAGGAGTTAGACATTCAGGAAAAATATAGGTATGTCTTCACATAATACCTAGTTTAATTGTGGCACCACAATATGTGATGACAATGGCTGATCAAATGAGGATTAGATAAATCCACGGTTAAGAAGGATTTTATTTCAGAACTAGTCATGATAACAATATATTGTCCCCAATATCACAATCAATAGTTCAATGAATACCATTTGTTGGAACAAAATGCAGGTGGAAAGGTGCTATTATCTATTTGTGGACTTCAGTTTAAGCATCTGGCTTATTGTGTATTAGCAGTATCTGCCAGAGGAGATCAGTTTGGCTTCTGTTTTATTATATTTCTGTACAGGCAAGATAATTTATATTTATGGACATATGTAAGCAGTTTGAAGATGCTGAGTTGCAAAAGATGCTGATGATTCTTCTTATTTTAATGGGGTTTTATTATGTTCCATTTATTCTTTTTCATTACTGTAAGAGATTTTCCCCTTATTTCTCCTTGGCTGTTTTCTTTATAGGTAGAAGAATGAATGAGAACATAAATCCAGCTATGGGTTGATAGTTCCATTTAATGGATAGCAGCTGTAAGGAGGTCCACATGAACAAAATATTCCTGAGATGCTATTCAAGGCACACTGCAAATGCTATTATGAAATTCAGACCAAAATTAACTTTTTGAACTAATCGCCTTCACTAATTACTTACAGAGTCCAGCATATATTTAGATTGCTTTCTCCCTGCAGGGAAAATATGCCCATTGAAATCAATAGCTTTCATCAGTGTAAAAAAAAGATAAGATAATATCTTTGGTCACCACGATGTAAAAAAGATGCTGAGACTCTAGAAAGAGTACAGAGAAGAGCAACAAAGATGATTAGGGGACTGGAGGCTAAAACATATAAGGAACGGTTGCTGGAATTGGGTATGTCTAGTTTAACGAAGAGAAGGACGAGGGGGGACATGATAGCAGTGTTCCAATATCTCAGGGGCTGCCACAAAGAAGA
>NW_015423789.1:0-1337 GCF_001527695.2 Protobothrops mucrosquamatus | reverse complement strand
GGAAAGATGGGATGATTTCAGGAGCCCACTCAATAAAATGAGGTGGTGTCATGTCTTCCCAACATAGCAGGGTTGGCTTACTATACATAGCCACAGAAAGAGTTCCTCTTGTGTCACATCACAGTATTGATCAAGCTCCCTTTTCTTACTCACAATTTATATTCATGCCAGACCCTACAGGCAATACCAGTGTACTCCTTGCCCTGGCTCCATCTTGTCTCCAGCCTAGGATTTGAACTGGTCAATCCTTCTTGTTCCAGAACAATTAATTGTTCCTGCTTAAACTGATTGGGTTCTACCAGGCAGAGTGAAAAATCATAGTTGTTTCCTATCCCTCTGGGGAAGGCAAGGCCAGATCCATGGTATGTCTTGGAGAAATGATGAGCTTTCTCCCATAGATCACTGGAAGTATGGGCGCACAAGTCACATTGATTGGCCATTGGTCTGAAAGCATTGGCACTCAACAATGATGACCAGGCATTTGGTTAGCGTGGGGGGGAATCACAGGATGGAAACCACCATCCAGTCAATCTAATTTATGGCGGCCATTCTTTTTATTGAGTTGGGGCCACCTATCCTTATCAAAACTATAGCAGCAGGACATTTGCTCTTCTCATTGCTGATCCCTATTTCTGCCTTGACTGCCTCGGTTCTCAGTGCCATTGTAGTCAATTAACTTCCTCCTAATATGTGCAAATGACAAAGCCTAAGGAACACTGAGACCATCTTTGGGCAGTGTTGGAATAAAGAAGAAAAGGCTATTTAATACCAGTGTAGGTAGCTCAGGACAGCTTAAGTCCCTCTCACTTATGGGCTAGGAACGAGATGAAGGAAACACCACAGGAGACAAGAAACCTCTTGTGTTGTGGTTAGGGGCAGGGGGACTCAGAGGCTTCGATGAATGGTGCTTTAAACTACTAGTAAGAAAAGGTATTCAAGAGACAAGATTCCAAGAGGGCAGCCTGGAAAGAGGATAGAGCAGGGGTAGGCAACCTCGGCTCTTTTATGACTCCTGGACTTCAACTCCCAGAATTCCTGAGTCAGCTATGCTGACTCAGGAATTCTGGGAGTTGAAGTCCACGAGTCATAAAAGAGCCGAGGTTGCCTACCCCTGGGATAGAGCTTTGATTTGATTTGATTTGATTTTATTAAATTTCTACCCCGCCCTTCTCCAAACGGACTCAGGGCGGCTTACAGCCATTTAAAACAGTACGTAATACAAAAATGCTAATTTAAAAATGTAATTAAAATAGAATATTAATTATTGGCCTTTTCTTATTAAAATTATTTTAAAACCAAAATTAAGATAACCCTTAGGCCAGTCCTGCTAGCTTAAA
>NW_015423788.1:0-1337 GCF_001527695.2 Protobothrops mucrosquamatus | reverse complement strand
CTTCCAAAAATACCTTCACTAAATTGATTCTCTTGTCTCAAATAATATATACAAAAGTAGAGGAAGAACTATTTGATGATCCAAATGTCTGACTTGGAAAGTTAGTTGGCAAAGGAAGAAAGCTAGAGTAAGACTGAAAGAAACAGAAGCTTTGACCTGTTAGAGGGAATGTTACATTATCAATTCAATGTTTGAATATGGTTAAGAATAGATTGTTAGAAATAGAAATATTACTATAATTAGATAGATAGGATTTGTAATCAGAATATCATATCTTGGTATAAAAAGGGAAAGAAAATATGTTAAGAATTTTGAATAGGGGAAACTTTTGGTTACCCAAATATAACTTGTTTTGAAATGATAAATGATTGGGATATTTTGAACATGAATGGGGAATTAAAATTGTAAAAAGCGAAAACAGGATTTAGACTGAATAAATGGATATTGAATGCAAATGCAGTTAAGATACATTTTGGTTAGAAAAGCTATTTTAAACTGACATTATTGACATTTTTAGAAAAATATAATAAATATCGATAGACAATTCTATATTTACTTACAATAATAAGAATTGTATTTGCTTAGCGTGGAAAAATATTTATTACTAGAAGGGAATTAGAACTGAAAAAAGCGAAAATGGGATATAGATTGAATAAATGGATAATGAATGTAAATGCAATTAAGATATGCTTTGGTTAAAAAATACTTTAAACTGACATTATTGATACCTTTAGAAAAATATAACAAATGCTGATAGGCAATTGTATATTTATTTACAACAATAAGAACTGTATTTGCTTAGTGTGGAAAAATGTCTATTACCAGATGAAGAGAGGATGTATTGGAGTGTGTAATATTGGATTAAGTATGAAGAAGCTTACATGTATCATGAAATTACTAATGGACCCAGTCATCATGTTGTTTAATTAGGCACTTGATTATCAAAATAGAATATCAATAAAATATTATAAATAAATAGACAGACAGACAGACAGACAGACAGACAGACTGTCACCAGGTAAGATGTTGCCTATATGCTACTGTTCATCTATATTATTTCTTGGATATTACCATATACTCTTCTTTTCTCTTTTAAGGACTATTGTTTAAACACAAATTAAAGAATTCATATTTTTTTAAAAAAGAAACCATTATACTCACCAATACAAATGAAGCCTGTAGAGTCTAGTTTGCTGCCAGATAAACATTCACAGATGAAAGACCCAAGATTGTTCCTGCAAGCACCATTGACACAAGGACTGCTTTCACATTCGTTTATATCTATAATCCAGAAGGAAACAGGTCAGACTTACTGTATGTTTCTGGAAAATATTATA
>NW_015423787.1:0-1337 GCF_001527695.2 Protobothrops mucrosquamatus | reverse complement strand
TGGGAGCTCCCACCCTCTGGAATGAACTGCCCCCAGAGATCAGGGTTATCCCTGATCTCCCTTCCTTCCGCCGCGCCCTTAAGACTTGGTTATTCCAGCTTGCAGGACTGGCCTAGGGTAATTTTTAGAGGGGTTTTAATTATATTTTAATTGGACAATGTTCAAATATTTCTTTTAATTAATTTTAAATTTGTAATTGCTATTTATGTATTTTAATTGATTGTCAGCCGCCCTGAGTCCGCGAGGAGAAGGGCGGGATATAAATCCAAATATAATAATAATAATAATAATAATAATAATAATAAAAAGGACGAGAAGCAACGGGTGGAAACTAATCAAGGAGAGAAGCAACCTGGACCTAAGGAGAAATTTCCTGACAGTGAGAACAATTAACCAGTGGAACAGCTTGCCACTAGAAGTTATGGGTGCTCCCTCCATGGATGTGTTTAAGAAGAGACTGGACAGCCACTTGTCTGAAATAGGCTCTAGGGTTTCCTGCCTGAGCAGGGGGTTGGACTAGAAGACCTCCAAGTTCCCTTCCAATTCTGTCATCCTGTTCTGTTATTCTGCATGGGGACCTTTATTAGAGCTTGAGGGACTGTGCTAAGAATTCATCTTGATTCTAGAATAACAGAATGACAGAGTTGGAAGGGACCTTGGAGGTCTTCTACTCCAGACCCCCTGCTCAAGCAGGAAACTGTAGACCATTTCAGACAAGGGGTTGTCCAACACCGCCTTAAGAACCTTCTTAAAAACTCCATCCAGGCTTCCTTAAAACCAAGGTAAATATGGTTACTCCCCATGGATTCCATGCCTTCGTGGCTACCATGGGCCTCTCCTGCCCTGCCTGGGTTGGCATGCAAAGGATGCCAATCCAGGGTGTCTTTGCCACCCGCTCTGCTGCTGGGCCCTTCCTCGGCCCAGCCGGGACCCTCATCCTCGGGTGCAAACGGGGGCCGCTGGAAAGAGGAGGCGCGAAGAGAATGAATTTAATCGCGTCCCAATGGGATTCCTCCCCAACGAAAGACAGAGCGCCTAATTGCACCAGGGTGATAATTTCTACTTGATTAAAGAGTATTTGTATTCTCGCCTCCCCCTCTTCTCCCCCCGCCCGACCCCCAGTACCACTTTTTTTTTTAAAAAAAAAAGGAAATCGCATCTAGGGCGAAGATGTCCCTGTTCATATCGCCCAACAATTGTCTTAGCTAAAAAGAAAAAGAGAGGAAGGTAATTACAACTTTGTCGTCTGGCAGCGCTAATCAGAGTCTGTCCGGGCTTTTAATTCCATTTTAAATATGGATGAAAAACCCAACTCTTCAGGCTCACCCCGGTGTGGC
>NW_015423786.1:0-1337 GCF_001527695.2 Protobothrops mucrosquamatus | reverse complement strand
CCACGGCAGGCATGGAAAGATCATTGGTAGACTGACAGGTGCATGACCAGATTTTGATATTTTCCTAAATGAAATTAGTAACACACTCCCACAAGAGGAGCTGTGCCTGACTTCATGGAGAACTGTTGAGATGAATCCAACTTTCGTCATTCTTTGCCTGTCTCCTCACAATGCTGAGATTCAGGTTAGCTTAAGTCCCGGCAGCTGTCATTGTACAGCTTGCTAAGCTTGTTATTAGACTTTCCTTCCTTCCGGTCTAGACTGGACACACCTAACCCAAGAACCAAGAAGGAAATTTAGAAGAAGAGGATTAAAATTACAACGTAAGAAGTCCAACAGGTCTTCTATTCGAAATGAGACGACCCAGTTTGGTGTATAGGCACTCCTTGTTTCATGAGCTCAAGACTGAGCTCAAAATTTCCATTGATAAGTGAGTGATGTTAGAATACAAGGAAAAGATGAGCATGAAGCGAAGGAGTTTATTATGTAGGGAGAAGTTGGTTTTCTCAATGACTGGACTCTTCTACTTGGAAACATTGACCATTGATGTTGAACATTGGATGACAGAACCAAGGTGATTTCATGGACGATAATGAAGTTTCATTTAGGACTATCCCAAAACAATCTGCAAATGCAACGACTATAAAGTTGGAGGTTAATACATTCTAAAGAGCAAAGGACACAGTTAAACATGGCTGAACTTCTGTAGCTAATGATTGTTGAATTATCTTTGAATGATTGACTAACTGATGATGTTCCATCAAGTTGACCACATAGATTTTCTTCATGATGATCTATTTGCCATCTGTTCTTTCAAGTCTCCCAATGGTACACTTACTGCTGTTGTAACTGAGATCATCCATCTTCTTGCTGGTCATCTTTGTCTTCTGTTTCTTCTGTTTCCCAGCAGAAGAGTCTTCTCCAGAGAGTTAGGTCTTCACATAATGTGTCTGTGAAAGAAGGACTCCTCCTCCTCCTCCTCCTCCTCCTCCTCCTCCTCCTCCTCTTCTTCTTCTTCTTCTTCTTCTTCTTCTTCTTCTTCTTCTTCTTCTTCTTCTTCTTCTTCTTCTTCTTCTTCTTCCTCCTCCTCCTCCTCCTCCTCCTCCTCCTCCTCCTCCTCCTCCTGGGGAGCAAGATGAAAAAAGACACCTCTGTCCAATGATGCTGATGAAACTCAGATTGAAAATAGGATGCTGACGAAAGCCATGTTCCATCCAGAGTTGCTATTCAGTCATCCACATTCTTCCTTCTGCATCTGATGTTCTTTCCCAGTGATTGCATCTCTTATGCATGCCAGCCTCTTATTTATGACAACAGGCTTATAATCAGCATAAAAG
>NW_015423785.1:0-1337 GCF_001527695.2 Protobothrops mucrosquamatus | reverse complement strand
TTCTTGCCTAAATGTAGAACCTTACTTTTTTCACCATTGAATTTCATTTTGTTAGATAGCGCCCAGTGTTCAAGTCTGTCCAGGTCCTCCTGTATCTTAAGCCTGTCTTCTGGAGTGTTGGCTATTCCTGCCAGCTTGGTGTCATCCGCAAATTTGATGAGTTCCCCATCTATCCCCTCGTCCAAATCATTGATGAAGAGCACTGGGTCCAGAACAGAGCCCTGGGGCACCCCACTACACACTTCCCTCCATGTAGATGCAGTTCCATTGAGGACCACACACTGAATACGGCCGGTCAGTCAGCTATGAATCCATCTGGTGGTGATGCTGTCTAACCCACATTTTTCTATCTTATTGATTAGTAGGTTGTGATCTACTTTATCAAATGCCTTACTGAAGTCCAAGTAAATTATATCCACAGCATTCCTCTAATCCACTAATTTTGTCACTTAGTCAAAGAATGCAGTAAGGTTTGTCTGGCATGATCTGTTTTTGACAAACTCATGTTGGCTTTTAGTAGTGATTTTGTTTGTAGTGAATCAGGTGTTCGCTGATTCGTTGTTTGATTATCTTTTCCAGAATCTTCCCAGGAATTGAGGTCAGGCTGATAGGTCTGTAATTTCCTGGATCCATTTTTTTCCCTTTTTTGAAGATGGGAACTACATCAGCTCTTTTCCAGTCCTCTGGTAGTTCCCCAGTGCTCCAGGATCTTTGAAAAATATAGTTCAGTGGTTCTGAGATCAAATCTGCCAGTTCCTTGAGAACCATGGGGTGTAATCCATCTGGTCCTGATGATTTGAACTCGTCTAGGCTGGACAGGTGCTCACTTACCATTTTCTTGCCTTCCTTAACTTGTGTTTCTATTCGGTTTCTTATGGCACTATTTTTGATAGGTTGGTCTGTTTTTTCCCTTTGTGTAAAGATGGATGCAAAAAAATGAGTTAAATAGTTCTGCTTTCTCCCTATTGCTTGTCACCTTCTTGCCACTTTCACCCACTAATGGACCAATCATTTCCTTCACTTTTTTCTTGTTTTTTACATGTTGAAAGAAGCTTTTTTTTTGTTATTTTTGACTTTGGTTGCAAACCTTAGTTCATTATGAGCCTTAGCTGTCCTCACTTCATGTTTGCAGGCTCAAGCTATTTGCTGATATTCTGACTTAGTTATGTGCCCCTTTTTCTACTTTCTATACTTGTCCTTTTTATCTTTCAATTTATCAGAGAGTTCTTTATGCAGCCATGCTGGTTTCTTTTGAGAGCTGTTATTTTTCCTCTTTGTTGGTATTGTGGTATTAGTTGGTAGTGTTGGCATTAGTTTATGATTTACTGTTTCTTCTG
>NW_015423784.1:0-1337 GCF_001527695.2 Protobothrops mucrosquamatus | reverse complement strand
AAGACATGGTTGTTCCAGCTTGCGGGACTGGCCTAAGGGATTTTAAAGGGGTTTTAATTACTTTTAATTGGAACAGATTCAAATATTTCTTTTTAATTAATTTTAAACGTGTATTGTATTTTTGTATTTTATCTGATTGTTAGCCGCCCTGAGTCCGCAAGGAGAAGGGCGGGATACAAATGTAATAAAATAAATAAAAATAAAATAAATAAATAATCTTATGTGTCATGCCTCCATCAGAGCCTGAATCTGTGGAGGAAAATGAGCTGGAACAGGACCCTATGGAGGTGGGGGGGAGGTGTCTGTGGCTTCGGAGGAATGTGGGGAAGAGCAGGCCGAGGCAGGCCAGGACCCTTCAGGAGTGGGACAGGAGGAACAGGAGAGGTAGAGTTCAGGCAATGAGCAAGGGCCACCCCCACCTGATCCTAGAGCACGGAGAGTGGAGAGAAGGAGGGAACAACGCAGGCAGGCTCAACTACTTGGGTGGAGAGCGTCCCGCCTCTCTCCACAAGGCATACCTGGAGACTGAGACTTAAGGAGACGCTGTGGGGAGAGGCATTTGGCGGGAACAAACGCTGATTCCTTGGAGTTTCGTGTGTGTGGTGTTGCTGATCTCTTGTTCTGTGACTTCTGCTTGGAAACTCGAAAACTCTGACCCTTGGACTGGCTGACAACGTCACTTGGATGTTCAAAGATCTCGGACTGTGTTTTGGCTTCCCTTCTGAGACTGCTCAGGCCAGTGTGTATTCACACAGACTCGTTAGGTTTATGGTGTATGTGTCATTCCTTGTTATCTCCATGGCCTTGAGTAAATTCCTCTCCTAATCAGACTGTATGGGAAACTACTTGCAGCCAGAGGCAGCTGGAGATGTGTGTGTCTTCCTGTGTTTGGAGTCTTGCCAGACACGTGGGAGCATTTGGGGAAAATTTGGAGCGGTTTGGATTGCCAGCTGACTGCATTGCCTCGGTGCTGTGCCCTGGGTCATCACAACATGGGAATCGCGAGCAGTTATTGATTGCAAGCAGAAATACGGAATTTCTACCTGGGAAAGGAAAGCGAGAAACACAGATAATCCTCAAATTCCAACACTACGTTTAGTGACTGTTCAGAAGTATAACAGCACTGAAAAATGGGACTGATGACTGTATTTTGCACTTCACACCCGTTGCGCCATCCCCACAGTCACGTGATCAATATTCGCTTGGCAACTGACTCGTATTTATGACAGTTGCAGCGTTCCTGGGGGTCATGGGATTCCCCTCTTGCCACCTTCCGACAAGGCGGATCCACTTAATGGCCGTGTTACTGACTTCCCAATTGCAGCAATTCATGGCAA
>NW_015423782.1:0-1337 GCF_001527695.2 Protobothrops mucrosquamatus | reverse complement strand
AGGAAATTTCTCCTTATTCCAGTTTGCTTCTCTCCTTGATTAGTTTCCATCCCTTGTTTCTTGTCTTGCCTTCTGGTGCTTTGGAAAATAAGTTGACCCCCTCTTCTTTGTGGCAGCCCCTCAAATACTGGAAGACTGCTATCACGTCCCCCCTCTAGTCCTTCTTTTCTCTAATCAGGGGTCCCCAACCTATGGTCCACGGCCTGGTACCGGGCCGTGGTCTGTTGACCACCAGGCCCCGGCAATAGCTGGCAAGCCCTGCCCCACTCGCAGAAGCACTGCCTCACAGGCACTAGCGGCCCCATTTGCTCATGCACGGCCCCATTTGCGCATGTGCGCGGGGGGGCACGATTGCGCACATTCGCCTGCTGTTCCCTTTCCTTCCAGGCCGCTAAGCTCTCTTAGTTGCAAATGTGAGCATTTCTCCTCGTTTCCCCTTCATTTCACCAAAAATTAAGCAGCTCCTGTCACATCAATTTGGGGACATGTCAACTATGGAGCGTCAAAGGCAGGGGTAGGCAACCTTGGCTCTTTTATGATTCGTGGACTTCAACTCCCAGAATTCCTGAGCCAGCCTTGCTGAGGGGAAAGGGAGAGGTTTCCAAGCTGAGCCACGCTAGCTCAGGAATTCTGGGAGTTGAGGTCCACGAGTCATAAAAGAGCCAAGGTTGCCTACCCCTGGTGTAGGGTCTCCTGCTTCAGCAGGGAGTTGGTCCCTTCCAACTCTGTTCTCTATTCTATTCTAATGGTACGTGGGAAAGAGCTTGGGAGACAGGACGAAGAAAAGATGACATGTGATAGCAGTCTTCCAGTACCGGAGGGGCTGCCCCAGAGAAGGGGTGGACCTCTTCTCCAAAGGACTTGAAGGCAGGACAGGAAACAATGGATGGAAACTAACCAAGGAGAAAAACAACCTGGAATTAAGGAGAAACTTCCTAACAGGGAACACAATTACCAGTAGAATTAATTGCCTCCAGAGGTTGTAGGTACTCCATCACTGGAGGCTTTTAAGAAGGGACTGGACAGCCATTGGTCCAGCATGGCATAGTGTCTCCTAGTTGAGGAGGGAGTTGGATTAGAAGACCTCCAAGGTCCCTTCCAATGCTTTTATTCTATATTCTGTATTCTGAATGGTCAGATAATAATAATAATAATAATAATAATAATAATAATAATAATAATAATAATAATAATAATAATAATAATAATAATAATAATAATAATAATAATAATAATAATAATAATAATAATAATAATAAAGTTGGAAGGGACCTTGAAGGTCATCTAGTCCAACCCCCTGCTCAGGCAGGAAACCCTATACCATTTTGGACAAATGG
>NW_015423781.1:0-1337 GCF_001527695.2 Protobothrops mucrosquamatus | reverse complement strand
TGTCAAAAACTTGATAAAAAAAAAAAAAAAAGGAAAAAAGTGATAAAGTACAGGTAGTCCTCGACTTACAACAGTTTGCTTAGTGACTGTTCAAAGTTACAATGGCACTGACAAAAGTGCCCCCCAAGCCACAGCCGAGCAAGACACCTGCCTGCCCGCCCGGCGGCGCTCTTCCTCCTGTCCGAGGTTTCCATTGTTGTGAGCATTTCTGTTGAGAATTGGAGGGGGGGTGGGGTGGGGTATGTGTGGTTTTTATTCCCCCTCTTCTGTCTGCTGGGTGGTTGCAGCAGGTTTTGGTCACTTCACATGACCCTGGGACACTGTGACCGTCATAAATATGAATCAATTGCCAAGCATCTGAATATAAATCAAAAGACCCTGGAGATGCTGCAACATTCCAGCTGATCGGCGCTTCTTCTGGGCTCAGCAGAAGCGCCAGGATCAGCGCCGAGCTCCGGCTGGAGCCTGGCGCTGATCCTGGCGCTTCCGCTGAGCCCTGACAGCCCTGCAGCTCCAGCCGTCTCTCGCTCAGGCTTGTGCGGTGCTGCCACCGGTTCAGCTCATTCCCCTCCCCCGCTACCGCTTTTCTAGGATGGTCGCGTACCACCTGCCAGGTGCCAATGTACTACAGGTGGTACCCGTATCACTGGTTTAAAAGCCCTGGACTAGATGATCTCCAGGGTCCCTTCCAACTTTATTATTATTGTTGTTGTTATTAAAATGCATCCATGGTCTTGCCAAAAAACAATCCTTATGTCCACGTTGACCTTGGCTCGAGGGAGACTATACTTTTATCCATCAGGACGACAGCATCTTCCCAATATTGGTTGATCACAATCCTCCCGCCCAGCCCAAGTTTGGTCCTATTAATGATCAGGGCCAAGTTTGAAAATGCCAGACAATTCCTGGAAGCCTGGCCCTCAGAGAAATTGGCCATCAACAGGCAGATGGAGATAAACGACATCTACAGATCACTCAAAAGAGACCATCAAACAGCCAAAAAGGAAACAGGAAGACCAAAACACTTCCTCGCCAGCAATCAACACCCAGATAAGCAGAGATCAACACAAAGATTAACACTAGAGGGTTAATACTAGAAGATTAACACTAGAATCAAGGAGTAAACAATACTTCAATCAAGGACGCAAACAAGCAAGTTAACAGTTGACAGCAACATAATCAAGGAAGCACCAAGAATATTCCCACCAACATTGACAGGGCAAGCCAGAATAATAGAATAACAGAGTTGGAAGGGACCTTGGAGGTCATCTAGTCCAACCCCCTGCTCAGGCAGGAAACCCTATACCATTTCAGACAAATGGCTGTCCAGTCTCTTC
>NW_015423780.1:0-1337 GCF_001527695.2 Protobothrops mucrosquamatus | reverse complement strand
ACCTTGATTTCAGGAGAAAGTTAAATAATAATACTGATATCCTTGCAGACAAGATGGATAAATGTAGGCCAGAAAATAATACAGTCTGTGGGATTTACAATTGGTTGGACAATTTCACCTAATAGATGCTCATAAATTATTTTGTGTGCTCCTGGAAAAAAGAATAAAATCAGGCCTCCCAGGGCTCCATCCTCATCATCTAAGTAGATATTGAATAGATTCTCAGGATGGTTAAATGACACAGAGGGTAGAATAAAAGGGATCTGATTACATGTTCAGATGAAACCGAACTAGGGGCAATGGCAACTTGCAAGTGGGTAGAAAAATCAAATGCATATGTACAGTTCATCAGAGTCTTGGTTTGACTGCAGGATGTGACAGAAAGATCTAGGAGACCTAAGAGACCACCAACTGAACTTGAGCAAGTAATCTGATGAGCACCTTAAAAAGATAGAACTAGAGAGACTTCTTGGATGAGAAATGAAGCATTTTCAAGGAAAAAAACAAGAAAGTCCACCTTAGGTTAAAAAGTAAGTGCACTCTTGAGCTTTATGAAGCATTTAACCCAAATCACACAAATGCAATAATTGCATTCTGCACTGCTCTGTTAAATTGCATTTGGAATGCTACATCCAGTTGGAGCATTGCAGTTTAAAACGGACATAGAGAAGCTGGAGTAGGTTCAGAAGATAGGATGCTAGAGTTTCTGCAACTGTAATCCAAACTCTGTGATGAATGGTTAAAAGAGTTGTCATGTTTAGCTTGAAAACTTGAAGATAAGGGGATATATGGTAATCATTTACAGTATCTTGAAAACTGACACTTATGCTTAGTTGAAACCTGTAACAGGCAAGGACAAATGGATTAAAATTAAAGAATATTCAAAAAGTATTAGGAGTGGACACTGAAAATGCCACAGAACTCTAAGATCTATCTACTAGACGCTCATAGTTGGTGTCCCAATCAAATGTCCAATTATTTTTCTGACATTTTTAAATTCAAGATCGGGCAACTCTGCAAGACCTACTTTAATGGCCATGGGTGTTGTGTCCTGAGCCTGCTAGAGCAGAAAAGCAGGCTCAGAATTGTTGCAAGTGGTCCCGGGCAAACCAAAAGCTGCCCGGGACCAGATAGAGCGGCGCCAGCCTTGTGCGCATGCGCAAGGCGTGAAAACGGTCAGTTCCTATTGGTTAACACTGTCTGGGTCTCAGGTCCTATAAAAGGCCTGTGTGCCTTTTGCTGCTTGCTTGGTTGTAGGAGAAGGTTAATAAAGAACGTTGCTTCACCATGTGTCTTCGTCAATTGCCAACGAACGGAATACACAAAAATGGGAACTC
>NW_015423779.1:0-1337 GCF_001527695.2 Protobothrops mucrosquamatus | reverse complement strand
CTGCGGTTAAGAAACAATGGGCGTTACCAGCCTCCTTTCCCCTTCCGAGTTCCACGGACAAGAAACTGTTCAACGTGGCCAAGGAACTGGAGGATGCGCTGGAGGTCCCTGCGGTGGACGAGCCTTTCGGACCGTTGATCTCACCAACGGCCATAGCGGGGGATGTGTCGGAAGCTTTAAAGTCAGAGGATCGTAAGTGTGAGTTGTCCTTTCGCAGGATCCACCAGGCTTCCGCTTGGGCCATTAGGGCAACGACCTCAGCATCGTTTTTCACCAGAGCAGCCCACCGTTGGTTGAAACAACTGCAGGCCCGCACCCCCAAGGATGATGTCCGCTCTCAACAGGACATCAGTAAGATGGTGGCAGCAATGGAGTACGCCTCGGATGCTACGCTCCAGGCGACTAAGTTTGCTTCCAGGGCCATGGCTTCAGGGATCACCAGTCAACGCATGCTTTGGCTTAAGCATTGGCATGCTGACGCTAAATCCAAGTGGCGCCTGTCCTCTGCCCCGTACCAGGGGGGTAAATTATTTGGTGAGGCTTTGACTCCTTATCTCTCGAAGAATAAGGATAAGCGCAAAGTGCTCAACCATATCATTAGGAAACCTGACAGGAAACAAAAATTTTTCTCCCGAAGACAGTCCTTTCGGGGGGGAAATAGGTACAACTATTCAAACTCTTTTCGTCCCTTCCCTCCCAGGACGGACCGTCAAGAGGGACAATTTGACAGACAGGCGAGCAAGCCCAGGCAACAATACCAGGGTAACCAGGGTAAGCGGCCCTTTCGTGGGGGCGGCCGGCCATTTCGGCGCTCCAGGTGACTCTCCAACAACGGGATCTCCCATAGGGGGCAGACTATCACTGTTCTTCCACCAATGGGAGACCACCACCACGGACAGGTGGGTCCTAGACACCATACAGTCCGGCCTTCACCTGGAGTTCGTCTCCAAGCCTGTAAACAGGTTCATTTCTTGCCCGTGTCCCCGAAACCTAGCCAAAAGAAACCTGATGAACCAGGCCATCCAGCATCTTCTGGAGATAAGGGCCGTGGAAGCCGTCCCGGTGAACCAGAGAGGGCGGGGATTCTACTCCATCCTCTTTGTCGTTCCAAAACCGTCAGGAGGATGGAGAGCCATCCTGGATCTAAAAAATTTGAATCTTCATATCAGGTATCAAAAATTCAAGATGCAGACACTCCGCTCCATTTTGGGGAGCGTGAGAAAGGGAGACTTCCTGACATCCATCGATCTCACGGAAGCGTATCTCCATATCCCCATCTCTATCGATCACCGGCGGTTTCTACGGTTCAGTTACCAGGGAGAGCACTATCAATACAA
>NW_015423778.1:0-1337 GCF_001527695.2 Protobothrops mucrosquamatus | reverse complement strand
TCTTAAAAACTTCCAGTGTTGGAGCATTCACCGCTTCTGGAGGCAGGTTGTTCCACTGGTTAATTGTTCTAACTGTCAGGAAGTTTCTCCTTAGTTCTAGGTTGCTTCTCTCCTTGCTTAGTTTCCACCCGTTGCTTCTTGTCCTGCCTTCAGGCGCTTTGGAGAATAGCTTGACTCCCTCTTCTTTGTGGCAGCCCCTCAAATATTGGAAGACTGCTATCCTGTCACCCCTCGTCCTTCTCTTCATTAAACTAGACATACCCAATTCCAGCAACCATTCCTTATATGCTTTAGCCTCCAGTCCCCTAATCATCTTTGTTGCTCTTCTCTGCACTCTTTCTAAAGTCTCAGCATCTTTTTTACATCGTGGTGACCAAAACTGGATGCAGCATTCCAAGTGTGGCCTTACCAAGGCATTGTAAAGTGGCATTAACACTTCACGTGATCTTGATTAATGAAAGTTGTTTGCTGGACAATATGCTATAAAACTCTAGATCTCATACAGTACAGAATCTTTGACCCAAGAATACTGAGCATACATTAATAGAAGAGCTGAAAAGAGAAAGAATCGTTCTGCAACTTTAGGAAATGAGATAACCAGAAAAAAAAGGAGAGCCAGGTGAAAACATTAGAGAAATGTTCTTGCAGAGTGGAAATTGGAGAGGCATTGAGGTTCTGTTATTCTCATAAGTTTACCCTATGCCTCCCTGTGGAAGGAAAGAGACAGATAGGCAAAGATTTTTATCTCCCCTGCTTTTTCAAGGCATCCTTTCTGCAACCAGCTAGTCGCTAAGTGGTGCAAACTGGCACCGCCACAAACATTCCTTTCTTAAAAGTGACATCAAAGAAATAAAATCGAAAGAATGTACAGTAATACTACACTTGTATAAGCCAGTGCAGGTACCTAATTGATTCACAAAGGGAATAATTTCATTTATTTATTTAGAACATTTAAATAGCTGCCAATCTTCTAACCAACTCTGGGAGGTTCCTGACCCAAAGTTAAAAAACAACACATACAATCATATTTAAAACTATACAACTAAACAGATTAAAACATTGAAAACAACACAGTCCTGGCACCAAGTCCAGTTTCTGATGTGCAGTTATCCAGTCTTATCCCAGGCCTGGCGGGGATGGGGGGGGGGAGGGAAGGCACATCTTCCAAATTTTACTGAAGGCTCAGAGGTCTGCTGAACTTCAGCAGGAAGGATATTCTGTAGGGCAGGGGCTGCCACAGGAAAAAGTCCACTTCTATCAGATGGCAAGATTTAGGAAAAGGGTTTAGGAGTGTGCCCACCCAATGGGAGCTGGTAGGAAGGGTAGACGCCCTTAGG
>NW_015423777.1:0-1337 GCF_001527695.2 Protobothrops mucrosquamatus | reverse complement strand
AACTACTAGAACGCGCAGAGATGGACCGATTGACTACGAGCCTGAAAGAAAAAGAAGAAACTTGACTATGAGCCTGAAAGAAAAAGAAGAAACGGGCTATTATCAAATCTGGAATTTATCTTACCATTGGCTGGTGGAAAGAAGAAAGGATTAGGAATCTAATATGTATTAGCATGTAAACTCAGACAGCACGTTGGTTAAAAAATTAACTATTGTATGTATGGAAAAAATAAATAATAATAATAAAAAAGAATTCAAGACATAGGTCTTTGTGACAAGGCAATGACTCTAAATAGAGGAACAGGTTTGACCCCATCGTACAGCTCAGCCTCTTCTCAGAATAACAGAGTAATAGAGTCGGAGGGGACCTTAAAGGTCTTCTAGTCCAACCCCCATCTTAAGCAGGAGACCCTCTACAATCAAGGAGAGAAGCAACCTAGAACTAAGGAGAAACTTCCTGACAGTGAGAACAATTGACCAGTGGAACAACCTGCCTCCAGAAGCGGTGAATGCTCCAACACTGGAAGTCTTTAAGAAGAGACTGGACAGCCATTTCTTTGAAATGGTACAGGGTTTCCTGCCTGAGCAGGGGGCTGGACTAGATGACCTCCAAGGTCCCTTCCAACTTTATTATTATTATTATTAACAACCTGCCTCCAGAAGCTGGGAATGCTCCAACACTGGAAGTCTTTAAGAAGAGACTGGACAGCCATTTGTCTGAAATGGTATAGGGTTTCCTGCCTGAGCAGGGGGTTGGACTAGATGACCTCCAAGGTCCCTTCTAACTTTATTATTATTATTATTATTATTATTATTATTATTATTATTATTATTATCGTTGTTGTTATTATTATTATTATTATTATTATTATTATTATTATTATTATTATTATATGGTTGTTCAATCTCTTCTTAAAAACCATCAGAGGAAGAAATAATTTAAAAAAAAATACTAGAATGCGCAGAGACGGACGGACCAACTATGAGACCGAAAGAAAAAGAAGGAACAGAATATTATCAAACTTGAGACTTATTTTACCGATGGTTAGTGGAAAGAATAAAAGATTAGGAATTAAATATGCATTAGTGTATTTAAACTCAGACAGCACGTTGGCTGAAACATTACTATTGTTATGTATGGAAGAAATGAATAAAAAAAACCTTATATAATAATAATAATAATAATAATAATAATAATAATAATAATAATAATAATAATAATAATAATTTAATTTGTACCCCGCCCTTCTCCTCATAGGACTCAGGGCGGCTAACAGCCTCATAAAAACCACAATACAATAATACAATAATATCTATATTAAAAACCGAATTAAAAG
>NW_015423776.1:0-1337 GCF_001527695.2 Protobothrops mucrosquamatus | reverse complement strand
TGACAGTGAGAACAATTAACCAGTGGAACAACCTGCCTCCAGAAGCGGTGAATGCTCCAACACTGGAAGTTTTTAAGAAGAGACTGGACAGCCATTTGTCCGAAATGGTATAGGGTTTCCTGCCTGAGCAGGGGGTTGGACTAGATGACCTTCAAGGTCCCTTCCAACTTTACTATTATTATTATTATTATTAAATTAATTAGTTATCTACTAGAAAAGAACATTCTGAGAAGGCATAAGGCACATTTTTTAAACTACCGTATTTTTCCGTGTATAAGATGCACCCTTGTATAAGATGCTCTGGCATGCGAGTTCCAAGCTTACAGCAAACAAAGTCAGCGCTGTGAGCAACCATCTCCCAGTGCTCTAAATAGATGCCTCCCGGCCGGCCCCATATCCCACCCACCTAACCAGCATCTGGCACTATGAGCATGCATAGTCAGTTCACAGCAGCAGCCTTCCAACCCTGATAAACAAACCAGCATGAGCACCGGCATGACAGCAAGGCAAGGGAAGCAAAGGCAGGTTTTAAACTCCCCGTTTCTCCGCACTGATCAGCTGTTTGGCGGAGCACCGAACAGCTGAGCCAGCAAATCCGGAAGTTTGGCCGGCTGCTATTATCGAGCAGGACTGCCTAACAACTGTGTTCCATAGGGTCCCCAACCAGCATACAGGTACGAGGGAAGGAAAGGGCTGTCACTGCCATCCATGCTGCTGGTCCCATCCGCTGCCTCTGGATGCCACCATCTGACAATCTTCTCCCTCCCATTAGGGGCTTGACATCTGCACCAGGCGGCATGGCAATGGCATGTAAAGAACCCACACAGGCATGCCCTGGGCTGCAGAGGTTACCATTATTTTTTTGTGTCTAAGACGCTGCACTTGTATAAGACGCACCTGATTTTTGAACAGGGTGTTTGCGGGAAAAAAATATTGTCTTATACACGGAAAAATACAGTATATGTTAGGATTTTTCTATTTTCATGGTGTCTATTAAATGGAGATAGGCACTGGTTTTGGACAAAGTCTGAATATTGAACTAAAGCAGGTCTACATTGGAGGTCTTCAAAGCACAGTAAATCTGATTTGAATGCTATTATATTTTCAAAATAGTTTAAACAAAGCTGGATTAATATTTATCCCTTTGTATATAACCTGTCCTTAACAAGAGAAATCTCAGGAAGAAGGAAGAGAAAGGTTGTAATTATGTCATAGTCAGGGAATACTCTCCAATTCTCTAGATCTATTCACAGGTCTTTTTTGGAGGTATGCAAAAGAACCTTACCAGTAGTTATTTCAATATTTTCAGTTATCTTTTTGTCCATGTGTGTGACCCT
>NW_015423775.1:0-1337 GCF_001527695.2 Protobothrops mucrosquamatus | reverse complement strand
ATTCATTTTTTATCCCCTGTTTTATAGAGAATGCTGGGAAATCCAATCTCGCTTGGTGGACCATTGTTTTGATTCTGTGAGCTCTTGAGTTGCGTCAACCCCACCAACCTCTTCTTTGATCTTGGCAGTGTTATGACCTTGACTCTAACAGTCCTTTCTCCGCTTGCTATATTTTTGAAAAAGAAAAAGAAAAGAAAAATGTTTTTCCACATAAACCAAGGGGGAGGGGGAGGAAAAATAAAATAAAATCAAAATGGCTGTATTAATTCTGAATTTCTATCCAGACTCATTAAGTAAGTTGCTTTGACTGGGTCAGCGGAAAGATTATGCATTCGCCATTCAGATTCTTTTTCGCCGTTGACCTTCTGCGCTCATAAGCTACAATCTGTAATTCCTCGGCTAACCTTTCCACTCTGGGTGTATAAATAATACATTGCCAGGCCAACAATAGATAAAGACATGAAAGGAATATCACTAAGCTCTGGAGTGATGCCTTTTTCATCATGAAATGTTAATTATTACTAGGCTTCAGCGGTTGTAATTGGGTGGCTGTCAAGAGCACCCGTGGGGAGAATGTGACACAGTTGCCTCGACTTTAGATATTATTTCAGATCAAAAGGCTTAAACAACATTCAGAAACTCCGATAAGGAATCCCATCTGAATGCTGCCCTTAAAACATTTCTGGACAGTCTTTTTTCCAACAGGGTCTTGCTCCCGTGAGATTAAAGAAAGGACCACAGGACATTGCTGGATGTTGACGCTCCTCAACCCCATTGTAGGAAAAAGTTCCACTTTTATCAAATGACTTTTAACTTACAAATGTTTCCTAATGTCAGATATTTCAAGTAAGAAAAGCCGGCATCATTAGGGTTCCTGTGATATTTGATACTGTCTTAAGATGAAAGAACCAAAAAAAAAATAATAATCTTGAAAGACCCCATGCTGTTTGGCTGTTTACCTTGTGGGGTTAAATAGCTAATAATAATAATAATAATAATAATAATCACCATCATCATCATTAATATTAATATATATTTTCCCTTTAAGTTCAATTCAACTCTTTCATGGATATATTCATGTCATTTTCTAAGGTAAAATATAGAAATGGTTTCCAATTTTTTTATGAGTATGGTTTTGTTTGTTTTCCCAGTTTGATAGTCCTAGATCTTAATGATTATATTATGTTCTGTTGTGTTGTGTTATATTATATATTATATATTATATATTATATATTATATATTATATATTATATATTATATATTATATATTATATATTATATATTATATATTATATATTATATATTATATATTATATATTATATATTATATATTATAT
>NW_015423774.1:0-1337 GCF_001527695.2 Protobothrops mucrosquamatus | reverse complement strand
GCTTGCAGGACTGGCCTAGGGTAATTTTTAGGGGGGTTTTAATTCTAATTATATTTTAAAATTCGACAAATATTTAAATATTCCTTTTAATTAATTTTAAATTTGTATTGTTTTGTATGTATTTTAAATAGATTGTCAGCCGCCCTGAGTCCTACGGGAGAAGGGCGGGATATAAATCCAAAAATAAATAAAAAATAAATAAAATAAAATAAAAATAAACAGGAAGAGTGTGTGTTTCTAAAATCATTGTATTAAAGAGTGATGAGGTAAAAAATGATAAATTCAGTTTATCTCTTTGTACCACATTGTACAATTTCCAAAAGAGTGCTGCCATGATTTCTAATAACCCCTTTTCTTCTCCTTTTCACTCAAGCCTTCTTTGACTATCTGTCAAATATTTCTAGAAAGAAATATAAGACAGTCTACTCAATTTCCCTCCACATTCAGAAGCTGCTTCATTTTTATTATTTCTTGCTTTGCATTTTGATCATATGCACAATATGTTGATTTCAGCTGCGGTGCTATATACTGCATATGTTGGAGTCAGACACACTAAAACTATGAGGCACCTGAATAAATGTGTATAACTGTGTAGCAAATATTCCAAACAGAGAATCTGCCAAGCTGTCAGCTCATTATGTGATAAACAGATATCTACATGAAGATCAAAGTATAATTTTGTTTTTTTATAGATATTCCATTCTAGTGCTTTTCTTATAACATGCTGATAGGGTAATTGAAAATGTATTTGTCTACTTTTATCCATGAAATGGTACTCAAATATTAATTTAGAAAGAAGAATGATAGCTTGACAACACAGGGGCGATAGATTTTATTCATCTGCTTAAAAAAAATAGTCCAAAGAACATTTTCTTTTTTGATCAGTTTTTTTTAAAGCAAACAAACAATGAAGAGTTTTCTTACAATTCACAAGTTCTCAGAAATCAGTCTGGATTTTTATTTTTTTCTGATGCTGCATCAGAAATTTGTAAAGATATTCAGGCCAAAGACAAAAACTTAACCTTCCCCTACTATGCTAGCCGATTTTAGTTTTTGTATCTATTTCTATCAAAATAGATCTTAAAGATGCCCCCATAAGGTCCATCATTCCTGCAAATCAACACTCATTCAAATGATGACTAGTGGGGTTAAAGCTTGAATATCTAGGGCAGAGGCCCTACTCAGCATAAATCTATGGATAATGCTTTGGCCTATACCTCACTTTCAAAGGATGGCGATAGGGCCCTTACGTTGATTGATCATTTACCATTATGTCTTTTTCAATTCCTAGCAACCACATAGATATATCCATGCACCTTGTTACTGGTCATCCTTCT
>NW_015423773.1:0-1337 GCF_001527695.2 Protobothrops mucrosquamatus | reverse complement strand
CAACCCAGGTGAGCATATCAAACACCTCCATTCCCTGTAATGGAACAGCACCTCACCTAAAACCAGACCTAGAACACTGCGCGCTTGTGACAACCAAACCTGCTTTGGAAGCAACAGTGTTCCAGACCAGTAACAATCGCAACAGCTTAGCCTTGTCCATAGAGGACAAACAAGACAAACAACGTCTGCAAGACCGGGAGTCATGGAGTTTACTTCCAAGATGTCCCAAGAGTATGCAAGTGCAATGCACGTATGTTTCCAGCTCACCCGCCACAGTGCAAAAGAAAGATTTGTATGCTTCCTTAGATGTGTCAACAAAGGCAAATGCAGCCTTAAGATGCGTCACAATCTACAGCGGGGAGAGCAACACTTACGTCATTTTGTTTGCAACCATAAGATACTTCAGAGTCTACAGCGGGGAGAGCTGCAGTTTCGGTGTCTTCTTTGAAAAAGTGAGACTAACAATACATGAAGGCCACACCGTACCAAGGTTAGTACTATGTGGTACCACTTTGGCTGTAAAGCTTA
This sequence comes from Protobothrops mucrosquamatus, assembly GCF_001527695.2. NCBI lineage: Eukaryota > Metazoa > Chordata > Lepidosauria > Squamata > Viperidae > Protobothrops > Protobothrops mucrosquamatus. The sequence continues at coordinate 809 of NW_015423773.1, read as the reverse complement.
CCAACTTGACAGCGAAGACATTGCGCCTTGAACTACAGTCTACCACCTTCTATGCAGACAGCAAGGAGATGTCAAGCTACATCTACAAACAAAGCAGACATTTCTACGTTTATGTAGGCAATAGAATGAAGAGTGTTGAAACATCTTTGAGCCCTGAATAATGGCAACATGTGCCGACAGGCAACAACCAAGTGAAGTGGCCCAACCTTGCCACACAGTTAACAGAATTGACCTGGCTAGAAAGTCCTGAGTTCTTGGTCTGTTCAAATAGACAAACGGATCAACGCGCCAACCTTCAACTTCAGGCACCCCGTAAACGTCAACCAATCCGCTTCAAACCCCTGACTAAGCGGAAGCACCTGAGATTAGGCATAGTTCTGATCATCTTGATCACTCGTCTTAGCATCCCAAGAATGAACTTTATAGGAGTCTGCAAGGACTTAAAGACTATTGAAGACATTTGCCATGACCCAGTGATTGACAAATGCCTGACGGCCAAAAATTACCTTCCCCATACACCTCACATGGGCGAAGCGCGCATAGGCGAAGCGTGGGAGCACATGATTGGTGCACCCCGTGAAATCATGGACTCTATGTCGTTAAAGACACCCACACCCACACATGAAGTCCTCACTACCCTGATGACAACAGTAGCAGCCATCTTCAATGCTCCATCGGTGGTTCCAGATACCTCGGTTCCTGAGTATCCTGAGTCTTCTGCAGCTGCTGTTGTTCCTGATCCTTCAGCTCCTGCTGTTGTTCCCGATTCTTCAGTTCCAGCTGTTGTTCCTGATCCTGCAATTCCAGCT
>NW_015423772.1:0-1337 GCF_001527695.2 Protobothrops mucrosquamatus | reverse complement strand
CCAAAAAGGGACAACTCTTCTTTAGAGTTCAAATTTCATTTTTTGAACTCAAAAGCAAATATATAATTAATACCATAGCCCTAGGAAAATTACACAACCTAATGGTTTATGATGATGATGATGATGATGATGATAATAATAATAATAATAATAATAATAATAATAATAATAATAATAATAATACCATTTGCTAGTAGCGTTTAGATTAGCAGCATTTATCTAAAGCTGAATTTTGTCAAAAAGAAATGGCTCTGAAAGGTATTATCATATCTGTTGAAGATGCAATTTTCTTCCTAGGGTATTTCTGAAGGCACCCCTTACCTCCTGGTTCCTCATGCTGTAAATTAATGGGTTGAGCATGGGGGTCACCACTACATAGAACACTGAGGCCATTTGATCTAGGTTATAATTCGACCTAGAGCTTGGTTGTGCATACATAAAGCTAAGACATCCATAGAAAATGGTGATGACCATGAGGTGAGATGTACAAGTAGAGAAGGCTTTCCTACGGCTTGTGGCAGAGTGGATCTTTAAAATGGTGATTAGGATGTAAGTATAGGAGGTGAGAACAGTAAAGCTTGTTATTATTAAATTGAAGCCAACGAGTATAAAAACCAACAGATAATTAAGACTGATATCTGAGCAGGAAAGAGCAAAAAGAGGAGGACCCTCACAATAAAAACTCTTAATGATGTTTGGGCCACAGAAGGAAAGTCTAGTTGCAGCCATGGTGTGAATGGAAGCATTAATGATCCCAGCAATGTAGGCAACTGCTATCAGCTGAACACACTTTCTTTGGGACATTGTGATCAAGTAGAGTAGTGGATTGCAGATCGCCACGTAGCGATCATAGGCCATCACTGCTAGGAGGTAGCACTCTGTGGTGGCCAATAGAATATAAAAGTAAAGCTGAGTAAAGCAACCTCCATAGGAAATAATCTTCTTCTCTTTTAAAATATTGGATAGGAATTTTGGGGTAACACAGGATGAATAACAAATATCCAAAAAAGATAAACTGGTAAGAAAAAAGTACATTGGTGTGTGGAGGGAAGGACTGATTCTGATCAAGATAATCATGCTTAGGTTTCCAAACAGGGTGATGGTATAAACAACAAAAAATGTCCCAAAGAGGATTAGTTGCAACTGTGAGTCCTCTGTCAACCCAGTGAGTATGAATTCTGTCACCGGTGTGTTGTTTCCCATGTAATCACAGTAACAGTTAGTCAATTTTCCTTTGTTTTTCAAATATTTGTAATGTAGTCTGTGATCAGAATCAATTTTTAAGTTCCTAGCAAAGGAAATAAAGTTGGAAATTTTTTGATGAAGAACTCAAGGAA
>NW_015423771.1:0-1337 GCF_001527695.2 Protobothrops mucrosquamatus | reverse complement strand
AGCCCCTCAAATACAGGAAGAGTGTTAGCATGTCCCCCCTAATCCTTCTCTTTGATAGGGTAGACATACCTGGCTCCTTGAACCGTTCATCATACAATTTAGTCCCCAAATCCTTTATGATAAGAGAATAACAGAGTTAGAAGGGACCTTGGAGGTCTTCTAGTCCAACCCCCTGCTCAAGCAGGAGAACCTATACCATCTCAGACAAGTGGTCATCCAGTCTTTTCTTAAAAACCTCCAGTGATGGAGCACCCACAACTTCTGGAGGCAAGCTGTTCCACTGGTCAATTGTCCTCACTGTCAGGAAATTCCTCCTTAGTTCCAGGTTGCTTTTCTCCTTGATTAGTTTCCATCCGTTGCTTCTTGTCCTGCCTTCAGGTGCTTTGGAGAATAGGTGAATCCCCCTCTTCTTTGTGACAACCCCTGAGATATTGGAACACTGCTATCATGTCACCCCTGGTCCTTCTTTTCATTAAACTAGACATACCAACTTCTTGCAACCGTTCTTCATATGTTTTATCCTCCAGCCCTCTGATAATCTTCGTTGCTCTTCTCTGCATACTTTCTAGGCCTGCATTTCTGCTGAAATAATAATAATAATAATAATAATAATAATAATAATAATAATAATAATAATAATAATAGTAGTAGTAGTAGTAGTAGTAGTAGTAGTAGTAGTAGTAATAGAAATAATAATAATACCACCATTGGCATTGACAAATTCGCCATCAGTCAATTGCAAAAGGCGACCTTACTAGGAACTGCTTCCATCCTGCGACGATATCTGTGATACCATCAAACATCCACATCTGCCTATCCCAGGTCCTTGGGAAGGACTTGATAGGTAGATAACAATGCCAAATCCAGTCTGAACATCTGGTTGACTGTGCGATGATCGATGATGATGATGATGATGATGATGATGATGATGATGATGATGTTGGAAGGAACCTTGGAAATCATCTAGTCCAACCCGCTGCTCAGGCAGGAAACCCTATACCATTTCAGACAAATGGCTGTCCAATCTCTTCTTAAAAACTTCCAGTGTTGGAGCATTCACCGTTTCTGAAGGCAAGCTGTTCCACTGGTTGATTGTTCTCACTGTCAGGAAATTTCTCCTTAGTTCTAGCTTTGTTTTTAATAATAATAATAATAATAATAATAATAATAATAATAATAATAATAATAATAATAATAATAATAATAATAATAATAATAAAGTTGGAAGGGACCTTGGAGGTCATCTAGTCCAACCCCCTGCTCAGGCAGGAAACCCTATACCATTTCAGACAAATGGCTGTCCAGTCTCTTCTTAAAAACCTCCAGTGTTGGAGCAT
>NW_015423770.1:0-1338 GCF_001527695.2 Protobothrops mucrosquamatus | reverse complement strand
ACACCGAAGTCAACCACGGCCGCACGAAACGCAGCCAGATTAACAAGCGTGGAGCTGCCTTGTTTAGCCGGGCTGTAAATGACGCTAATGTTTTCCGACAGAATTAGGGTGGCTGCGACCGTATGAAATGAGACAGAAAATTATAGCGAAGATGACAACCGGGCAGAGGTTTCCAGCCCGCGTTTCCTCTGCCAAGAATAAGAAAAAAAAAACGCATTATGCTCTTAACGGGGGGGCTTTCCTTCCTCGTTCTTCTCCTGCGCCGTTTCGGCCTCTCTTTCAAATAAGTAGAAAATACACACACACACACACCCAGACATTGGCGACTAGATAGATTTCCTTTCGCCAAGTCTTCGTTTTCCAACCACAAGAGATCAGGATTCGACCGCACACACTGGAGAAAGGAGAGACTGAAACCCAGGGCTGAATTGAAGATCTGGGCGTCCGAAGATGCCAAATCAGACCGAGGAAGGTGGAGGCCTCCAGAAGTAAATCCCACCGAGCCTAAAACTTAATTACGATTTCCTCCTGAGGCGCCCTCCCGGTTTAACGCGTTCCCTGGCTCCCACTCTCAAGCTTAGGCTTTGCTCACAGGGATGGGGAGACCAATTCGACTTGTACGCTGTTCACCTTTTTTTTTTTTTTTTCCTCCCGTGGCTATTCAGATTGCCCCCACCTACACGCGACAGGCAAGTGGTGCCTGCCTACCCACAACCGCCTTAACTTGGAACGTTAACTCGTATCTTGAACTCGCACCACTCCACGAAGGCTAGCTACCTCAAAGAGTTTCGGCTGAGGTTCGCGTGTCAAGCCTAGCTATGAAAGCAACAAAAAACAAACCACGGCTACTAACCAAGCTTGCTTGCAGAAGGCACCTGCTAAGGTTTTTCCCTGGATTACAGCCACTGAAATTTTGGCCCGCAGGAAAATAACATCCTCGGTGTAGTGGACATGGGGGAGGGGGGGGGAAAACGGAGATGCAAAATGAGAGGACCAAACGTGGCCATCTACTATCCTTAGAAAGGCCACGGGTGAGTAACTAAGGAGGCAGATTTCCTTTGCCTTCCCAAAGGAAATTGCAGGGGCTGCCCCGAAATAAGCCCCTCGGAGTTGTGATTGGAGACCGCGCTATCCTTATTTTATTTTATTTTATTTTATTTTATTTTATTTTATTTTAACCCGGGGCGTAGGCCTCTTTGAACTCCACGGGATTCCCTTTGGTGGTGGACGAGGCGGGAGGGTGGCAAGGTTTAAAACCACGACCACAACGACCTGGGAGGCAATTCCACAGGATACAATGAGACTTATTTCTGGGCCAAGGCGGGCAGGACCCTTCTT
>NW_015423769.1:0-1338 GCF_001527695.2 Protobothrops mucrosquamatus | reverse complement strand
TCACATTCCTCATTTATTAAGCAGGTTAAAAAACAAAGAAACCAAAGACATAATGACAATAATAGTAATAATCCCAACAAGCAGAAGACAGCACAGATGAGAAACTCTCAAAATCAACAGACACTCGCTATATGGAATGAAGGAATCCCTCTGACTAGGCTCCAAAGAGATTCCAAAGTGGATCCAAACTCTCAAAAAAAGTGAGCACACTAAACAAAACTCCAAAGAACTAAAAAGTTTTAATTTCTTGTGATTATCAAAACTTTCCCCCCTCACTTCAATACAATTAGAAAAGATTTTCCTATGAAGACAGTCTAGCTCAATATATAATTAAATTGGAATGTGGCAAAAATACAATAAAATGAATTCTTTACTTGCAAACAAAATAAAAGAAAGCAGAGATCAGGAAGCTTGGTTACACATGCAGGCAAACAGTAATGAAAACTCACGGCCACAAGATGAAGGAAAATCAAGTGGTTGCATAGGTCATCGATTTTAATACAAAGCTGGACGTTCTGCTTGGCCCATCATCATCACTACAGGACCACCTACTGCTTCCTGAGTGGGGAACAGATGACCTCTTTTTAGGCCATTGTGCATGAATCCCCCACCCATGTTTTTTAGCCTTGAATCAAATGTTCTGCTTTTCAACTTCAACCATCTCAGCTTTTGGAGTAGACAGGCTTCAGGACTTCATTTCAATCTAGTTATAGCTCTAGCAGATATTGGCTGCAGAACCTGGCATTCCCCTTTTCTCAGGTGACTGATCACAGTCCTGTAAAGCTATTTTGTTGGACACGAGGGTGGGGTGGGGTATTCTCTGCAATTGATCCATTATTAAGTCAATGAACAATCCCCATCCCTCAGGCTTTATCCCCCCTAAGGCCTGATAATTTCATCCTGGACTGCAGGCTGCCATCTTCTCCCATTTTTTTTTAAATAATCCTGCACTCAATCCAGTGATAATCCACTAAATCAGTACATTGTCCTTACCTCTAGAAATTCATGCTTCATCCAATCCTTAAATCTCCCATGGGATACTCTACCAGTTTCTGCCCAGGCTGAGTGAAGCACATTCCTCATGCTTTCCCAACCCCTGCCCCACTTCTTTAAGTTGCATCATAGAAGAATTGCTACTTTGATATAATAATAATAATAATAATAATAATAATAATAATAATAATAATAATAATAATAATAATAATAATAATAATAATAATAATAATAATAATAATAATAATAAAGTTGGAAGGGACCTTGGAGGTCATCTAGTCCAACCCCCTGCTCAGGCAGGAAACCCTATACCATTTCAGACAAATGGCTGTCCAGTCTCTTCTT
>NW_015423768.1:0-1338 GCF_001527695.2 Protobothrops mucrosquamatus | reverse complement strand
ACCTAGGGAGGATTTTATATGGGGTTTATTTTTTAGCAATTTGACAGAGACACAACTTTAAAATTTGATTTAATTCGGTTTTATTGGGGGGGGAATGTATTTATGTTTTGTTTTAAATATGTTGTGCGCCGCCCTGAGTCCCGTCGGGAGAAGGGCGGCATATAAATTAAATTAAATAAATAAATAAATAAATATTTGTCATGCGTTCAGGCTGGTCTTCTTCTTCTTCTGGTTTCAGCTGGTTTAAATGCAAAGTCATGTTCAGTATTGTAGTTGTTTTGGGGTCATCTGGATTGTCTAGATTCTCAGTATATTGTGTATGTAAGTCCTCCGCAAGTTCTGTCTTAGTATTGCTTCCTTCAGTTTCTATTGCTGTTGTAGTTGTAGAGTCTTTAAATGAGGTCAAAGTTTGTGTGTCGGAGTTCTGAGTAGATTGTAGCTGACATTCTTTAAAATCCACTTTGTTATTAATTCCTTCTTCTTGTGTTGCTTTTTGGGTTGTAGGTTCATCTATTGAAGTTAAAGCTGCTTTTGTAGCTTTAAAGTGGCACGTATATCTTTCATTCTAGAATTCATTAGCTCTGTAGATCTTGACTGGTAACAGTTTTCCAAGATTCCTAGTAGATACCAGGTCTTAGTAAAATAAAATTATCAAATGCTAATTGCTCATAAGAGAACCTGGAAAAAGTATCTCTCTGGATAGGTCCATGCAAGCTTTTTAAATAAACATTTTCATCATGTAAACATTTATACCATCAATTTCTGAGATATTGATATGTTTAAGCGATCATTTTGTAATACACTGTATTTTGTAACACTGCTAAGTGCAGTGTTTAGCTGTAATATTATTTATTACAAATAAAAATGAATTAAATATGTATTATTCCCTATTAAAACTTAAACTTCAAGCTGCATATAGTGTTAGTTATACTATAACCAATTCTGGTATAACTATTTGGAATGCTTGGCTCACTGTGTTTTTGCTCCATTTGATTTATGACCTGTCATCATAATACAGATTATTCTAAATCTGGAAGAGCTTCTATATAGGCTCTGTGCTGTTGCTACTACCAACTAATTCACAGAATTTTTTTTAAAGAGGAATGTCTATTTGCAGATATAAGATATTGTAGAAATACGGATCAGTAACTATGATACAAAACAGATTATTTAAAATAGGCGTTGGGAATCTGTTCACCAGAAGGGTTCATTTGTTCCTTTTCTTACAGGAATTGGTCAAACAAAAACCTTTTTTATAATATTATTTGAAATGGCATTGGTCATGCTTTTTGATGATCTCTGCCGGGAGCGGGATGGGGTAGCATCTTTGCTGTATTT
>NW_015423767.1:0-1338 GCF_001527695.2 Protobothrops mucrosquamatus | reverse complement strand
TTTGCCTAGAACAGTGATGGCGAACCTTTTAGAGACCGAGTGCCCAAACTGCAACCCAAAACTCACTTATTTATCGCCGGGTGCCAGGTGGGCGTGGCCCACTGGGTGGGCGTGGCTGTGGTGGTCATGGCAGATTAGGTGGGTGTGGCCAAGGTGTGCGTGGTCACCTCTATGTTACTCATGGAAAGGTACACCTGTGTGGGGAGGTGGACAGGGTTGGGGGAGATCCAGGGCGTCTCTGGCAGATGGGGCGGTAGGCAGGAGGCTCATCCTGCGAGGTGACGTGCGGCAGGGCAGGGGTGCCATTGCCATGGGGCAAGGCAAGGGCCGGGCCGACTGCTGCCTGACACCATCAGGCCAGCGAGCGCATGCCCCTCGGCCCACACACTCTGGGGCTCCGCAGCCCGGCACCAGCAGTTCAAAGAAGCCGTCTCTGAGCTGGATGGCCGGCCAACAGCTGAGGCGATGCAGTGGGTCATGCCCGGGAAAAGGAGAGCGTGCGAGGCCAGGAGGGACGGGATGAGGGGGGAGGAAAACCAGCCGTGCCGGGATGCATCCGCCCACGTGGGACCACGGCGAGCTAGCAGGCAGATGGTTGAAGAAGGACGGTTGCCATCTCCAAGGCATGGCACGCGTGCCCAGAGAGAGGGCTCTGAGTGCCGCCTCTGGCACGTGTGCCATAGGTTCGCCACCACTGGCCTAGAACTCTCAGTGAGATGCCGTTATTAATCATTCCTGGTAACAATGAAGAACTTAGCCTCCCAAATGAAGAATTCTTTCAGGTCCCGGAGACACGATATCCATGCCTCCGTGCTAGGAACTCACCTCCTGCAAATTCTCGTTGCCGTCAGCCTCCTGAAGCCAACGCTGAAGGAGAGGCTTCAGCTTACACATGTTCTTGAAACTGAGTTGCAAAGCTTCAAAGCGGCAGATGGTGGTTTGACTAAACATTTTCCCTGCACGAGTAAGTGGAAAAATAAATAAATAAATAAAGAAGACCGGTATTTACAAGAGGAATCTAGTAGGTCAGAAGCTGATCTGCAGTTTAAGCATTATTGAAGAGAATCCTATAAAATATCAGACCTCAGAGTCTCATTGACTTCAAGAGGCTTTTTGTAAAGCGTTCATGCTTCGTAGTAACTAAAGAAAAATAGGGAATATTCCACATTGTTGTCAAACTACTTTGCTAATAATTCAAGTGTTGGAAGCAATCTTTAAACGCTCTCTAGGCCAACTTCTTGCCCGGTGTTTTCCATACATTTTAGATTCAAATGCACAATTATTCAGTAGAAAACCAAATGAAATTAGGCTCTCTACTTATTTGGGAGGGAGGGTGGG
>NW_015423766.1:0-1338 GCF_001527695.2 Protobothrops mucrosquamatus | reverse complement strand
GGTGTTGGTTATCACCTTCAAAGCGCTCCATGGCATCGGACCTGGATATCTCCGAGACCGCCTTCTGCCGCAGATTACCTCCCACCGGCCGGTACGCTCCCACAGAGTGGGTCTCCTCAGGGTGCCGTCAGCCAGACAGTGCCGGCTGGCGACTCCCAGGGGGAGGGCCTTCTCGGTGGGAGCTCCCACCCTCTGGAACAAACTACCCCCATAGATCCGGGTGATCCCGGATCTCCCCTCCTTCCGCCGCGCCCTTAAGACATGGCTCTTCCAACAAGCAGGACTGGCCTAAGGGGAAATTTTTAGAGGGGTTTTAAAAGCTATTTTAATAATTAACAAGGCCAAATATTTAATATTTTATTTTAACTTTGTTTTAATGATAGTTTTGGGGGCATTTCTGTAGTTGTTTTTATCAGGCTGTCAGCCGCCCTGAGTCCGCAAGGAGAAGGGCGGGGTAAAAATTCTGAAATAAATAAATGAAATAAATAAATAAATTAAGGCAGAAAATAAAAGATAGCTACCCTATAATATTCATTTGAAAGAAGGAGTAGGGAAAAGGAAAGAGACTCAAAGCAAAACCATAGGCTTTAGTCAAATCCTAAGGCCACTTACAAAAATAAGAACCCCCTTTCACAAAGATCAGAGGCCAAATCAGAAGGGAGATCATGTTCTGCTATGTTCCAATGTCCAGCACTGACTTAAATTTTTCTCTTCATATATTTTTTTTTCAGGGAGAAGAAGGAGGAGGCGGCCAGATCCAGTGTGACCATTGCATGAGTGTGAATATATATTAGTTTAAGGGGATGATTGTAAAACTTTGCATCACCCTTTGAAAAGTATTAACATGGTTCTTGTCACTTTAAATTAACTTTAGATAAGAGGGACTGACAGAAACATGAAGATGTATGAACTATATTTGACTGATATTCTGTCAAATATTGCATGGGGTTATGATCCACAACTTTTCCCATCTGCTGCTGAAACCTGAACCCTTGAATGCACAGTGGATTAATTATCATATTTTGTTCTGATTTCACTTAGTGTAAAAGACTTTGAATGTTAAACATAGTCTCAGAAATGAAAGGCAGGCAAGAGCGGCTTCTGGGTGTGAATATGGAGATTTTCTATGCAATGACTAAATATTTAAACTAATACATTTAATAAAATAAGTAAATAAATAATAGCAAACTCAACTCTTCAACTATCCTGAAGTAGCCAGAAGAGCATGAAAAAATTGTATATTTAAAATATACTGAAATGTGAGTTTCATTGTTTGCGGCCATAGTGAGAGCTTTTCTTGTGAATTTCTTTGCTATAAAACACAGCTGGGCAATCTTT
>NW_015423765.1:0-1338 GCF_001527695.2 Protobothrops mucrosquamatus | reverse complement strand
GCAACCTAGAACTAAGGAGAAACTTCCTGACAGTTAGAACAATTAACCAGTGGAACAACCTGCCTCCAGAAGCGGTGAATGCGCCAACACTGGAAGTTTTTAAGAAGAAACTGGACAGCCATTTGTCCGAAATGGTATAGGGTTTCCTGCCTGAGCAGGAGGTTGGACTAGATGACCTCCGAGGTCCCTTCCAACTTTTTTATTATTATTATTATTATTATTATTATTATTATTATTATTATTATTATTATTATTATTATTATTATTATTATTATTATTATTATTATTATTATTATTACGTATTACATTTACACTTCAGGATATTAATAAAACCTGAATACTTCAACTTATTTAGTTCACACAACAGAATAAGCCAGGGATGAGCAACTTCAGGTAGCTTGATGGCTGCCCTTTCAAAGTGGATTTGTCACTTTTTTTTAACTTCATTTTCTTTTTATTCCTTTTTGTTATTTTATTTTGGGAAATGACAGCAAAATTCCATGTGAAAAGAAACTGCAATGCTTCTCTTGCTCAACAGAGAGCGCTATTACATTAAGTCTCTCTGTTTCTCTCCTGATATGCCAAATGCTGGAATGTTTTTAATCGATTCCAAAAGAAAAAAAGGGCAACCTATTTTTTTTAGCACAGAAGCTTGTAGCAGTGAAAAAAGACAATCGACTCCCCTCCCCACTCTGGACTAGCCTTTCTAGCTTTTAGAACTGCTATTTTAAAAGCCATTCAATGCAATCTTTCTGAAAGTTTTTTTTTCTAGCACAGTGCACTATGGGGAGGCAGCCTTTCTGTTTTGTTCTACTGGTGTTAGCTGAGTAAAGCATTCACTAATGCCGGTGGAGCAAATTGGATCTGCCTGCTTACAGAGACCACACTTTTCTTTGCAAAACAAAGCAAAGGTTTCCATTGCTTGGATCCCACTTTCCAAGCCAGTGCTTCCACGATGATACTACAGAGTCACAACCTGCTTTGTTGCTAGGCTGCATGGATCGCTGAGTTTGTGGCTGCATTCAGAAAAAGATGGTTACTTGGGGGATTGTGCCATTGTGGCTCAGCAACAGAGCAGCCTGTCATCCCCTCCCTACTGAATTCTGGAGGTCTTTGAAAGGTAAAGTAAGCAATTGACTGAGATGGGGAGGATCATGTGGGGTGGCAATTCGGGCACAATGCCGGGGGGGGGGCATGGTGGGGCAGAAAGGGGGTGAATAGGGGCGGGCCCACAACAACTGGGTCATAAGTACCTTTTAGGGCGTATGTTGTAACTTCAAATAATAATAATAATAATAATAATAATAATAATAATAATAATAATAATAATAATAATAA
>NW_015423764.1:0-1338 GCF_001527695.2 Protobothrops mucrosquamatus | reverse complement strand
AATCCCATTGGAGGAAAATTCCACTTAGGGTTAGGGTTAGGTCACCATGAACTCAGAGAGCAAAATGGACATCGCCAACAAACTCGGAGTGCTTGGTTATGGTTAGGAGGGCACTGACCTTTCTAGGCTGCCCTATCTATGTTTCCTGGTAAAATACATGGGAAAATCCCATTGGAGGAAAATTCCACTTAGGGTTAGGTCACCATGAAATCATACAGCAAAATGGACATCGCCAACAAACTCGGAGTGCTTGGGTATGGTTAGGAGGGCACTGGGTTTTCTAGGCTGCCCTATCTATGTTTCCTGGTAAAATATATGGGAAAATCCCATTGGAGGAAAATTCCACTTAGGGTTAGGGTTAGGTCACCATGAACTCAGAGAGCAAAATGGACATCACCAACAGACTCGGAGTGTTTGGGTATGGTTAGAAAGGCACTGACCTTTCTAGGCTGCCCTATCTATGTTTCCTGGTAAAATACATGGGAAAATCCCATTGGAGGAAAATTCCACTTAGGGTTAGGGTTAGGTCACCATGAACTCATACAGCAAAATGGACATCGCCAACAAATTCGGAGTGCTTGGGTATGGTTAGCAGGGCACTGGGCTTTCTAGGCTGCCCTATCTATGTTTCCTGGAAAAATACATGGGAAAATCCCATTGGAGGAAAATTCCACTTAGGGTTAGGGTTAGGTCACCATGAATTCATACAGCAAAATGGACATCGCCAACAAACTCGGAGTGCTTGGGTATGGTTAGGAGGGCAGTTACCTTTCTAGGCTGCCCTATCTATGTTTCCTGGTAAAATACATGGGAAAATCCCATTGGAGGAAAATTCCACTTAGGGTTAGGATTAGGTCACCATGAACGCATACAGCAAAATCGACATCGCCAAAAGACTCGGAGTGCTTGGGTATGGTTAGGAGGGCACTGACCTTTCTAGGCTGCCCTATCTATGTTTCCTGGTAAAATACATGGGAAAATCCCATTGGAGGAAAATTCCACTTAGGGTTAGGGTTAGGTCACCATGAACTCATAAAGCAAAATGGACATCGCCAACAAACTCGGAGTGCTTGGGTATGGTTAGGAGGCCACTGGGTTTTCTAGGCTGCCCTATCTATGTTTCCTGGTAAAATACATGTGAAAATCCCATTGGAGGAAAATTCCACTTAGGGTTAGGGTTAGGTCACCATGAACTCAGAGAGCAAAATGGACATCACCAACAGACTCGGAGTGTTTGGGTATGGTTAGGAAGGCACTGACCTTTCTAGGCTGCCCTATCTATGTTTCCTGGTAAAATACATGGGAAAATCCCATTGGAGGAAAATTCCACTTAGGGTT
>NW_015423763.1:0-1338 GCF_001527695.2 Protobothrops mucrosquamatus | reverse complement strand
GATGGAACCAACTGGCTATGACGTGACGCCGGAAACCACAGCCACTCGGTCTTGGACGGGTTGAGACGAAGCCTGTTCCTCCCCATCCAGACTCGCACGGCCTCCAGGCACCGGGACATCACTTCCGCGGCATTGTTGGGGTGGTCCGGGGTGGAGATGTACAGCTGGGTGTCATCTGCGTACTGATGAAACTCCACCCCGAAACCACGGATGATCTCACCCAGTGGCTTCATATAAATGTTGAAAAGGAGAGGTGAGAGGACCGACCCCTGTGGTACCCCACAAGTAAGGCGCCTCGAGGTTGACCTCTGCCCCCCTGCCAACACAAATTGCGTCCGGTCCGAGAGGTAGGAGGAGAACCACCGTAAAACAGTGCTCCCCAACCCCAACCCCCCTAACTGGTGCAACAAGATACCATGGTCGATGGTATCAAAAGCCGCTGAGAGGTCTAACAGGACCAGGATAGAGGAACAGCCCCTATCCCGAGCCCTCCAGAGATCATCAACCAACGTGACCAATGCCGTTTCCGTGCTGTGCCCAGGCTGGAAGCCGGACTGGCGCGAGTCTAGATAGACAGTTTCTTCCAGGTGCTGAGGGAGCTGTCGTGCCACCACACTCTCAACAACCTTCGCAAGAAAGCGAAGGTTGGAGACAGGCCGGTAGTTGGCCAAAGTAGCCGGGTCCAGGGAGGGCTTCTTGAGGAGAGGCCTCACCACAGCCTCTTTCAAGGCAGCTGGCAAGAACCCCTCACTCAAAGAAGCGTTGACGATTCCCTGGAGCCAGCCTCGTGTAACCTCCCGGGAGGCCAGTACCAGCCAGGAGGGACACGGGTCCAGTAAACATGTGGTGGTGTTCAGCCATCCCAGCATCCTGTCCATGTCCTCGGGGGTCACAGGATCAAACTCTTCCCATAAAATGGACTCAAGACCTGCCTCCATTGGCCCGCCTGAACTAGTCCAATTGGAGGCTAACCCGGCCCGGACCCGATCGAATTTGTCATGCAGGTAACACCCAAATTCCTCTGCCCGACCCTGCAAAGGGACATCCTGGACCCTCTGATGAAGGAGGGAGTGGGACACCCTAAACAGGGCGGCAGATCGGTTACCTGCAGATGCGATAAGAGCGAAGAAATAGTTGCGTTTCGCTGCTCTTATCGCTACTAGGTAAGTCCTTAAATGGGACTTTACCAATTTCCGATCGGATTCGGAGCGGGTGGCCCTCCAACTACTCTCTAGGCATCTCTTCCGACGCTTCATCACCCTCAGCTCCTCGGAAAACCAAGGAGCCAAGGTAGACCGGCATCGGGTGAGGGGCCGCAAAGGCACGACCCGGTCCAGG
>NW_015423762.1:0-1338 GCF_001527695.2 Protobothrops mucrosquamatus | reverse complement strand
AGAACTGAAGACATTCCTCTCCTCCTCCTCCTCCTCCTCCTCCTCCTCCTCCTCCTCTCAGCAAACTCCAGTTTTTTTCTAGCATTGCTAAGTTGGGTAATAAAAGGTCTTCAAGAAAACCACTAATCTCAGAGAGCAAGAAGGACCCCACAATTCAACAGTACAAATACTCTTTTCTATCCGAATGTAGCATTCACGTACTATCTTAATTTAATTGTGCGCTAATCAAATAATACATCTGTAAAAGTCCCTGTGGAATCCAAAGGGAAATCAAAGGGGAACCAACACAATTGATGTGACTTAAAGACTTGGATGAAACAAAGGATATCAAATGGATGTTGTGATTCTGGCCTTGTTGAGCTTGGTTGCAGATACTGTTGAGAAGTCCTATCTTTTACTATATTATTCTTAATCTAGTGCTGTGAAGTCTCAGCAAATTTTTTTCACTTTACTTTCCTCACTAAGGCACAATCAGTAAGGGAGACTAGTTTTGGCCTTCACACTACAAAAAAAGTTGTTGAGGCTCTAGAAAGAGTGCAGAAAAGAGCAACAAAGATGATTAGGAGACTGGAGGCTAAAACACATGAAGAATGGTTAGAGGAACTGGGCATGGCTATTCCAGTGAAGAGAAGGACCAGGGGAGACATGATAGCAGCTTTCCAATATTTGAGGGGCTGTCACAGAGAGGAGGGGGGGTCAACCTATTTTCCAAAGCACTTGAAGGCCAGACAAGGAATAACAGTTGGAAACTGATCAAGGAGAGATTCAACTTAGAAATAAGGACAATTTTTCTGACAGTGAGAACAATCAACCAGTGGAACAGATTGCCTTCAGAAGTTGTGGGAGCTTCATGACTGGAGGTTTTTAAGAAGAGACTGGACTGCATCTGTCAGAAATGGTGTAGGATCTCCTGCTTGGGCAGTGGGTTGGATTAGATGATCTGAAATGTCCCTTCCAACTCTGTTATTCTATTCTACTCCATTCCTACCCTTGAGGCGAATCTGTTGCAGAATTTCCATTTGTCCTGGAGGAAAAAAAAAATAGAGAGAAATCTTAAAGGCCATTTCTCTGCCCAAGTCTAGTGGAGAAAAAAAAAGAAAGAAAGGCAATTTGTCCACAGCTCTACTCTTTTGTGAAGAAATAATAATAATAATAATAATAATAATAATAATAATAATAATAATAATAATAATAATAATAATAATAATAATAATAATAATAATAATAATAATAATAATAATAATAATAATAATAATAATAATAGTAAAGTTGGAAGGGACCTTGAAGGTCATCTAGTCCAACCCCCTGCTCAGGCAGGAAACCCTATACCATTTTGGA
>NW_015423760.1:0-1338 GCF_001527695.2 Protobothrops mucrosquamatus | reverse complement strand
GTGACCTAACCCTAACCCTAAGTGGAATTTTCCTCCAATGGGATTTTCCCATGTATTTTACCAGGAAACATAGATAGGGCAGCCTACAAAAAGTCAGTGCCCTCCTAACCATACCCAAGCACTCCGAGTTTGTTGGCGATGTCCATTTTGCTCTCTGAGTTCATGGTGACCTAACCCTAACCCTAAGTGGAATTTTCCTTCAATGGGATTTTCCCATGTATTTTACCAGGAAACATAGATAGCGCAGCCTAGAGAAGTAAATCCCCTCCTAACCATATCCAAGTATCCCACATTTGTTGGCGATGTCCATTTTGCTCTCTGCATTCATGGTGACCTAACCCTAACCCTAGGTGGAATTTTCCTCCAATGGGATTTTCCTATATATTTTACCAAGAAACATAGATAGGGCAGCCTACAAAAATCAGTGCCCTCCTAACCATACCCAAGCACTCCGAGTTTGTTGGCGATGTCCATTTTGCTCTCTGAGTTCATGATGACCTAACCCTAACCCTAAGTGGAATTTTCCTCCAATGGGATTTTCCCATGTATTTTACCAGGAAACATAGATAGCGCAGCCTAGAGAAGTAAGTGCCCTCCTAACCATACCCAAGCACTCCGAGTTTGTTGGCGATGTCCATTTTGCTCTCTAAGTTCATGGTGACCTAACCCTAACCCTAAGTGGAATTTTCCTCCAATGGGATTTTCCCATGTATTTTACTAGGAAACATAGATAGGGCAGCCTACAAAAAGTCAGTGCCCTCCTAATCATACGCAAGAACTCCGAGTTTGTTGGCGATGTCCATTTTGCTCTCTGAGTTCATGGTGACCTAACCCTAACCCTAAGTGGAATTTTCCTCCAATGGGATTTTCCCATGTATTTTACCAGGAAACATAGATAGCGCAGCCTAGAGAAGTAAATCCCCTCCTAACCATATCCAAGTATCCCACGTTTGTTGACGATGTCCATTTTGCTCTCTGCATTCATGGTGACCTAACCCTAACCCTAAGTGGAATTTTCCTCCAGTGGGATTTTCCCATGTATTTTACCAGGAAACATAGATAGCGCAGCCTAGAGAAGTAAGTGCCCTCCAACCATACCCAAGCACTCCGAGTTTGTTGGCGATGTCCATTTTGCTCTCTGAGTTCATGGTGACCTAACCCTAACCCTAAGTGGAATTTTCCTCCAATGGGATTTTCCCATGTATTTTACCAGGAAACATAGATAGGGCAGCCTACAAAAAGTCAGTGCCCTCCTAATCATACGCAAGCACTCCGAGTTTGTTGGCGATGTCCATTTTGCTCTCTGAGTTCATGGTGACCTAACCCTAACCCTACGTG
>NW_015423759.1:0-1338 GCF_001527695.2 Protobothrops mucrosquamatus | reverse complement strand
GGGGGGGGGGTCCTGGCGCGCTGCCTTCCCCCCTCCCCCCTCCCTCCCTCCCTCCGCAGCTTCGCTTTCATTGTGTTCGCGGCGTCGCCCCAGAGAGAGGAAATGTTGGCTATTCCTGGGCCGCGATAAGATCGTTGTAAAAGCCATCTGGTGACCTCTCCCATCACCCGCCGCAGCGGCGCTGGCGTCTGGCACGGCCCGAGCGCTCGGCAGAAGCCACGCGGGCTTCGTTGGAACCGCGGCTCTCCCTCCCTCCCTCCCTCCTTCCCTCCCCCGCCCGTCCGTCTCTCTCTCTCTCTCTCTCTCTCTCACACACACACACACACACACACACACACACACGGTTTCTCTATCTCTAGACTCTTGGGCGAGGACCACACCTTGCAAGGAGGAAATGGGGCTCAGAGATGATAACAATAACAGTGGGAAGGGACCTTGGAGGTCATCTAGTCCAACCCCCTGCTCAGGCAGGAAACCCTATACCATTTCAGAGGGGCGGCTGTCTAGTGGTCTCTCTCCTTAAAAAGCTCCGGGGATGAAGCCATTTGCAAGTGTGTACTTTGTGCACATTTGAGGGTGTGCTCTTCACTAGAGGCCCCAAACCTGGTTGTTTAATTTTCAAGGTAATAGGGCCAATTTCTTCTCCCTTCTCTTCTTTATTTCCTTTCCTTATCTATTTCCTTTCCTGTTTTTTTATTTCTTTTTCTTCTTTATTTCCTTCCCTATTTCCTTTCTTCTCTTTCTTCTTTCCTTTTCCATTCGTTTCCTTTCCTATTTCTTCTCTATTTCCTTCCTTTCTCTTCCTTTCTCTTTCCTTTTCTATTTCCTTTCCTTCCCTTCCCTCCTACTTTTCTTCCTTTCCTTTCCTTTTTTCCTATTCTTTTTCCTTTCCTTCCCTTCCCTTCCCTTCCCTTCCCTTTCCTCCTATTTTTCTTCCTTTCCTTTCCCTTTCCTTCCCTTCCCTCCCTTCCCTTCCCTCCTACTTTTCTTCCTTTCCTTCCCTTCCCTTTCCTTTCCTCTTATGTTTCTTCCTTTCCTTTCCTTTCCTTTCCTTTCCTTTCTTTTCCTTTCCTTTCTTTTCCTTTCCCTTCCCTTCCCTTCCCTTCCCTCCTATGTTTCTTCCTTTCCTTTCCTTTCCTTTCCTTTCCTTTCCTTTCCTTTCCTTTCCTTCTTTCCTCCCCTCCTCTCCCCTTCCTCCTTCCCTTTTCTATTTCCTTCCCTTCCCTATATTCTTCCCTCTTCCTCTTCCCCTCTCCCTTCCCACACGGGTCCATTGGGATGGAGCTGCTCTGAACATCCCTTCTCCATCACAATGGGAGATTTGGACTCTGCTAAGAT
>NW_015423758.1:0-1338 GCF_001527695.2 Protobothrops mucrosquamatus | reverse complement strand
GCTATAATTTGCAGCAAACAGAAGCCATGTGAATTTCTATGCAGAGTAGAATGTTCTATTGAAGATCATTAGTTTATATCGGTATAGTGATGTTTCTGAATCTTAGAAAAGGAGCAAAAACCTTATATTTAGCCTTTTCTCTTATCTACTCTACAGATATCTCAAATAGGTTGGGGATGGTTGTTGGGTTGTTGGGTTGGTTGATGGCCTGGTGGCGGCTTGGCTGGTTGACTGGTGCACCTTCAAGTCAGTACTGACAGATTTCTGATGAAGATTTCCAAAGTGCTTTTGAATTTGAATTTATTAAATTTCTACCCCGCCCTTCTCCCAGCGGACTCAGGGCGACTTACAGCCATCTAAAACAGGTACATAATACAAAAAATACTAAATTTAAAATGTAATTAAAATAGAATATTAAATTACTGGCCTTTTCTTTAAAATTATTCTAAAACCAAATTAAGATAACCCCTCAGGCCAGACCTGCTAGCTTAAATAGCCATGTCTTGAGGGCGCGGCGGAAGGAGGGGAGATCCGGAATCACCCGGATCTCTGGGGGTAGTTCGTTCCATAGGGTGGGGGCTCCAACAGAGAAGGCCCTCCCCCTGGGGGTCGCCAGCCGGCACTGTCTGGCTGACGGCACCCTGAGGAGACCCTCTCTGTCGGAGCGTATCGGCCGATGAGAGGTAATCTGCGGCAGAAGGCGGTCTCGGAGATAACCAGGTCCGATGCCATGGAGTGCTTTGAAGATGATAATCAACACCTTGAAGTGCACCCGGAAAGCCACCGGCAGCCAGTGCAGCTCGCGCAACAGCGGCGTTACATGGGAGCGACGAGTCACTCCCATCACTGCCTGCGCGGCTGCATTCTGGACTAACTGGAGCCTCCGAATGCTCCTCAAGGGGAGCCCCATGTAGAGAGCATTACAGTAGTCCAGGCGGGAGGTGACAAGAGCATGGGTGACTGTGCGCAAGGCGTCCCGGTCCAGAAAAGGCCGCAACTGGTGAACCAGGCGTACCCGGTAAAACGCCCCCCTGGCCACGGCCGTCAGTTGGTCTTCTAGTGTCAGCCATGGATCCAGGAGGACACCCAGATTGCGCACCCTCTCCGAGGGAGCCAAAGTTTTGCCCCCTATAGTCAGAGACGGAGTCAGCTGACTATGCCGGGAGGCCGGCAACCACAGCCACTCAGTCTTGGAAGGGTTGAGCCTGAGTCTGTTTCTCCCCATCCAGACCCGTACGGCCTCCAGGCACCGGGCCATCACGTCAAGGGCATCATTGGGGTGGCCTGGGGTGGAAATGTACAGCTGAGTATCATCAGCGTACTGGTGGAAATCCACCC
>NW_015423757.1:0-1338 GCF_001527695.2 Protobothrops mucrosquamatus | reverse complement strand
CCAGTTGAAAATGGGGCAAAAGGCTGTTTGTTAGAACAGTGCTAGAGGAAAAGGTTTAGTGCAGTCAGGAGAAGTCTGCATTAGTTTTAAATATTAAAAGGCAGCATCGATATAACATTTGGGCAGAAAAAAAGAAAGCAAGTAAGCTATAGATCACTTACTTCAGTAAATGTTGTGCGACAGAACAGTGAGCTGAGAGACGACCATCGTACATCTCAGTGGAAGCCCATTGCATTATGGCTTGGTGCATTCGGTACTGCACAGTGAGCATCTTCACAACACGGTCCCCGTATTTCTGAATCAGCCGTTCCATTAAGCTAAGAGAAAGGCCTTGTGCGGCAGCCCTGCACCAAAGGAGCAATTAAAACAAAGTGAAAAGAAAAAGGCATTCAAAGACTGCAAAAAAGGCCACACTGGTTGCTTTACTTCCATCTCTGTCTGTCATATTTAGAGGCTTTTTTTAAAAAAAGGGATGATTGCAACGTGTAACTGAATATCTGATTCACATCCTGATCTACACATAGGAATTTCTGAATATTCACTTGCATTTTTCTCCTTCCATAATGTACAAGGGATCCAACGGCATAATTCACCAAGGGCTATGGCAACCGAAGCGAAACGCCTCAAATGTTACCTAATATCACAGACTTCCAGATAGAGACTGTATCACACATTCTTGGCAACATATAAACCTTGGAACAGAAAACCTAATAAATGATTGGAAAGTGTCAAGTAAAGTTTCATTTCTACAGCAGTCCTGCCCCAAATGGCACCTGGATGTAGAAAATGTCAGCCAACTGTTAGTGATAAAAGAACAACAGATTATAGTGCTCACACACACAAAAAAAATGAAAAACAAATTGCGTTATCTATGGCTTCATGATATAAGCCCAAATTCCATGGGCTTGTAGTGGGTTCAATGAGAAGCGGAGCTTGACTCCTGATGAACGCATCCATCTGTATTATGGAAATAGTTTGCTGTCATTTTCTTCTGCAAGGATGTTTCAATGTTTCAGTCAAAGCCAAGAGGCTCTGGAATTCCTAGGTGGACTTCTGGTTAGCTAAAGAAAAATTCCATCGTTGTGTAGAATTTATTCATTCATTTATTTTTCAGGCAGCTCAACTCTAATTATTCTGGATCGCTTCACATATAAAACAGTAAAAATCAAAATAAAACCCCAGCAGTAGTGTCATGTGGAGGGAACAACAACCAACTCTCCTATACCCACACAGAGGAAATAGACAACAGGGACCCTCAGTCATTTAACTCAAGTCCTGGCGAAGGACCTGTGGTTTTATTGCTCTTTTAAAGGGCAGTATGGGGGGGGGGGGGGGAGA
>NW_015423756.1:0-1338 GCF_001527695.2 Protobothrops mucrosquamatus | reverse complement strand
AAGCGCCTGAAGGCAGGACAAGAAGCAACGGGTGGAAACTAACCAAAGAGAGAAGCAACCTAGAACTAAGGAGAAACTTCCTGACAGTTAGAACAATTAACCAGTGGAACAACCTGCCTCCAGAAGCGGTGAATGCGCCAACACTGGAAGTTTTTAAGAAGAAACTGGACAGCCATTTGTCCGAAATGGTATAGGGTTTTCTGCCTGAGCAGGGGGTTGGACTAGATGACTTCCAAGGTCCCTTCCAACTTTATCATCATCATCGTCGTCATCATCATCATCATCATCATCATCATCATCATCATCATCATCATTATTATTATTATTATTATTATTATTATTATTATTATTATAACTTGTTTCTGCTTTTTTAAAAGTAAAGAGCAGCCATAAAGAATCTAAATCTGGCCTAAAATTGTTCTGAGGAGCATAAAGGATTTTAAGCTTCTGCCTATCTTACAATCCCAATTCTATCTGAGAGTCTCACAGATTCTACTTACTTTTAAAGCATAGGGATGTTTTAGCTAATTGAGTAAACAATATCATGCCTTCCTTGGCTCTAAACTTGTAGACATGACTTATGAAGGAAAACGCCACTAACCACACAGAACCTCAATCCTGTTACTATTCTTGTTAGTACCGTCCTCTGAGACTGCAAATTAAATTTTGTGGGTGCTGGCCATGTACTAACCACTCTCCAGGAGATAGGCTGCAAAACAAATGAAATAAACATTACACTGACACACCCACTTTTTTATTGGTATGTAATACAATGGGGGAAGAGAATCCAATGAAGAGAATCCAATGGAAAATTGCAAAATGTACAGTACTAAGACTTCAGGATGTGCCAAATGCAATGTAAATACACATCTTTCTGTTTCACAGAACTTTGATTTGTAGTTTTCCTTCAAGAGATTTTTGTTGCTACTGACAAAGGGGCCTTTGGGAGATGGGGCAGTTAAAAATAAAAAGACAGGATGGCAGTCACTTCTGTGTGATCAAAGCCTCCCCTATTTATTATATGTATCACATGCAATTAATGTGAAAAAAGGGGCAGGGCTTCAGTTACATGATTTTTTTGACCCTCAGTCCCACCCTCTTGATAAAGGTTATTTAGATTTATTTACTTATTTTCTTCCGAGGCTTATAGGCCATTACAATTCAAATAGGTCCAGATCCAGGTCTCCTCCCTCAAACGTTGCCACCTGGTAGGACCCTGACGATGTGCTTTCTTGGTGGCCACTCCAGCTCATTCAAACAGACTCCCACCCAAGATGCAAGGGATCTATACTGATGTAGCCTTCCAGAGGCCCATGAAAACCTGGCTCTTCCCCTAGG
>NW_015423755.1:0-1338 GCF_001527695.2 Protobothrops mucrosquamatus | reverse complement strand
TCTCTCCACTGAATCATTTGCTTGTTGGTTAAGGCTCCTTCATTAAGCTGCTATTCAACCAAGGGAGCTATTTGTCATTCTTCAACTTGGAACATTCCTAGGCTTACGTATCAGCTGGAATGACTGATTTGGCATATTTAGCATTTAGGGAACAGTCTGTGGGAGCTCATTAGAATGCACACTAGGCGATCTTTTTTTTATATTTTTTTTTAAACATGGATGAAATTAAGCCCTTCTTCCCCTGGGCAAAGATCTGGGTCAAAACCAGTCAGCAGTAGTCTCTTTTTCACATTCAGATCCAGCAGAGCATTTTCCCAAAAAAATTTCCCAGACTGGAAAAATCTCAAGCTCTGCCTGATATGAGTATAGAAAATTTTGCACAGTCCACATCTTTGTTCATGTCCAATCTGTGCCTCATTTTATCTTATTTGTTGGTTTTGATCTGTACCTGGGTCTTCTATTTCTTGTACTGGAAGCATCATGGGTGAGGCTGCCCAAGGCAAATACAATTTAAGCTCAACTTAGAGACTTGGACAATTGGCAAGGAATTAAATCTTTACTGCGGTTCAGGAGCTATGGCCTTTCCAACCTGGTGACAGCAACTGTCACCTGAGCAGGTGTTTGGAGGCCAAGACAGAATAGATTCTCTCTTTCCATACCGACATGCTCTTTTCCTGCATCTCCCTTTGCAAAAAAAGCTTTTGGTTCCAATTTTTATGCGTGCTGTAGGCGTTAACTGCATATTTATATCTTCATCATTCTTGCTCTGAGAATCATTTACCAGTAAAGAACATGGATTCAAAAGTTGTTATTTTGACCATTCCCATCTCAAACAATCCAAACCAAGAAATGTATTTAACATTCCTTTTCATTTACCATGGTTTCTTCCAAAGGATCTTGAGTTTTTGCTTGGGGAGATATTAATGAAACTGTATTCCTCCAAACAGCCACCTCTTAAATCTAGAACCCAGCCTTCCTCATCTGTTCTAGCATATGCTTAGACTGCTATGTTATTCCCTTTGACCATTTTTTTCTGAAATGTATTGGGTAGTTGCTAGCAGTCAGTTGATCCTGTCTGCCATTGGAACCCATCCAAATTCAGAATAGAAAATGGCATTTTGCATTTTATGTATATTCCTAATATTTATTTATTTATTTATTTATTTACATAAACTTATATGCCGCCCTTCTCCCTATAGGACTCAGGGCGGCTTACAGCATATTAAAACACACAAACGCCATCCCCCATAAAACCAATTAAAAACCAAATATTTGTCGCTGTATAGTTATTAAGATTCGAATTAAAATTGTCCCTATTTAAAATTCTCCCTAGGCCAG
>NW_015423754.1:0-1338 GCF_001527695.2 Protobothrops mucrosquamatus | reverse complement strand
TCATAAGAATTGTCTGTTCTTTCAAAATATCATGTAATTTATGCCAAAAGGAAATGTATTGTTTATTCTTTGTTTAATGGGGAAAATACCCTTTTGACAAATGTGCAAATTACAGATTTGAATTCAGTCTTTTTAGCCAGGAAAATAGCACTTTCCAAATCTTTCTCACTTATTTCCCACATCCAATACAATTAGTGGTCTCCAACAATTGTCAGATTTCAAAATTTGGGATTATAATTCAAAAATAACATTGATATTTTAACTTGAAAATAATTATCCAGATATCTACTCATATATACTGCAATATTCTTCCAGAAAGAAACCAAAACCAAGCATAATCAAACCACAGGAGTTAATATGTCCTTTCATTGCTAGCCGAGAAAAATCTACAATCCCTCCTTTCTGACAAGTCCTTTGAAGCATCCGACAGACTTGGAATAAAATCTTTGATGTATTTATTTTAACTTTATGTCCAAAGAACTAGATTTAATATTTGTAAAACTTGGTTCCATTGATCTTCCATTATCAAGTATTATCAGCACCTTGAGACCAGACTAGGACACCAAAATCATGCAGGCGAATACTACTTTTGTTATAAAGTAATAATAACCACGTCTTGCAAAGCCGAATATGCTTCTCCCTTCCCCCCCCCTTTACCTTTGCAAGAACTAGGGAGGGTCTTACCTGAGACATACCTCACGTTTCTGCCCCAGAATCAGGTTTCTTTTGTCTGACAACAATCTTGGTGTCTCTCCTGTTCCTCAAGTCATTCCTTCTATCCATTACAGGTATTCCAACTCTATTGCATAAGTCCTAAATATTTGTAATGTTGATTTGAAAAATATGTTTAAATTTCTGATATAAGTTGGTAGTTGGTTGAATTTTTTTAAAAAAGCACTTTCTGTGTGATTTTTCCCCTTTGACATTGTTATTATTATTATTATTTATTATTTATTGAATTTATATACCGCCCTATCTCCCTTACGGGACTCAGGGTGGTGAACAGGTGACAATAAAAACCACGATAAATATACACAAGTTTCTGGTCTAAAATCAAATTAAATAACAGGCCTGCTCTAAAAGTACCCCATACAAAACCCCCACTAAAACATAATCAAACTACGCCAGGCCGGCCACATGGAATAGATGGGCCTTCAGGGCTCGGCGAAAAAGGCGCAGGTCCGCAACTGTACGTAGGTCAGGGGGTAGGTCATTCCAGAGGGCAGGAGCTGCCACAGAGAAGGCTCTCCCCCTGGGGGTCGCCAGCCGGCATTGTCTGGCCGACGGCACCCTAAGGAGGCCCTCTCTGTGGGAGCGGACTGGTCGAAGGGAGGTGTT
>NW_015423753.1:0-1338 GCF_001527695.2 Protobothrops mucrosquamatus | reverse complement strand
TACCCGGGCTGGCCGAGAAAGGCACACCTCCAGCCTTCCCCGCAACCGGGAGAAGCCCCCTCCCTTTTGCAAGGTCGCCCCCTCCCCGCTTTTGGGGTGGGGGAGAATTGAGAGAGAGAGAGAGACAAACACACACACACACACAAAGAGGAGAGGGGAGCCGGCTGGCCCACCCGTTTCCCCCTTTCCCTGCGCGAGCATGTGTGGATGGAGCAGCGGCCAAGGGTTTATAAAGCAAGCGGCGGAGTCCTGCAGCTCAGAGGCGACACGGGGGGAGGGAATCGGAGCTAACCGAGGAAGGAGGCTGCTGTTTCTGCTGCCGCCGCCGCCAGCCAGGGCATAACACGGTAAATAAATACGAGCGTAGGGGATCCGCGCGTGAACGAAGCCCCACTCCCCTGCCCCTTTTGCTTTTGCTCCCGAGCCGGCATTTTTTAAAAGGGCTTGACTCCAGCCTGGGATTCGGAAAAGACTTTGCAAAAGACCACCCCGCCAAGGGGGAAAGGCGCGCAGTTGGGCACCGTCTGCCTTCGGCGTCTCTTTAAACGGTGCTCGGATATTGTAAGTCCACAAAGAACTGGGGGAAAAAACCGGGCGGGCGGGCGAGAGAGGCAGGCAGAAAAAAAAGGGGGGGAAATCCACACACACTTGCGCAGGGAAAGGGGAAAACGGGTGGGCCGGCCGGCTCCCCTCTCCTCTTTGTGTGTGTGTGTGTGTGTGTTTGTCTCTCTCTCTCTCTCTCTCTCTCTCAATTCTCCCCCACCCCAAAAGCGGGGAGGGGGCGACCTTGCAAAAGGGAGGGGGCTTCTCCCGGTTGCGGGGAAGGCTGGAGGTGCGCCTTTCTCGGCCAGCCCAGGTAAATTCGGCCGTATTCTTCAGCCAATTCTTCATGTTATGCTCCAGGTACGGCCCTCCCCCCTTCCCTTCCATTCCCTGCGGCACTGCGTGTTGAGGCTGGGACGGAATACCCCGGGCCGCCGCAGCCAAGCGCGAGGGGGAACACCAGACGCCTCGCCCGAAGGGGGGAGGCCTGGCGACGCTGCGCTCTGCCGGGCGCTCACCAACAGAGCCGGGGGGGCGAGGCGGCCACGGAGGAACAGCCAACTGCCGGCAACCAGCCGGAACTGCTGGGGCCGGCCCGTATTGAAGAATACGGCCGAATTGGGGTGGGGGAGAACTGAGAGAGAGAGAGACAAACACACACACACACACACACAAAGAGGAGAGGGGAGCCGGCCAGCCCACCCGTTTTCCCCTTTCCCTGCGCAAGTGTGTGTGGATTTCCCCCCCTTTTTTTTCTGCCCGCCTCTCTCGCCCGCCCGCCCGGTTCTTTCCCCC
>NW_015423752.1:0-1338 GCF_001527695.2 Protobothrops mucrosquamatus | reverse complement strand
CATCTAGTCCAACCCCCTGCTCAGGCAGGAAACCCTATACCATTTCAGACAAATGGCTGTCCAGTCTCTTCTTAAAAACTTCCAGTGTTGGAGCATTCACCGCTTCTGGAGGCAGGTGGTTCCACTGGTTAATTGTTCTAACTGTCAGGAAGTTTCTCCTTAGTTCTAGGTTGCTTCTCTCCTTGATTAGTTTCCATCCGTTGTTTCTTGTCCTGCCTTCAGGCGCCTTGGAGAATAGCTTGACTCCCTCTTCTTTGTGGCAGCCCCTGAGATATTGGAATACTGCTATCAGTATTCTCCTTTATGGATGTCTCCTGCCTTCAGCCTGGAGAAGTGTGGTCAGCTTTATCTTTTCAGGCTTCTTCTCCCTGTTCTGCTCGGCTGATTTATACTAGCAAATATTATTTGCTATCTTGGAACAAATGTTTGGCTCCAGACCAGAAAATATAAAAAGATAAGCTCTTGCTTCGGTAGTAAACTCAAAGAATATTGAAATCAAATGAATTCTATCACTCCAAGGGCTCAAAACTAATTATCCAACGGATGACCAGTTCTTAAGATTTAATTTCAGGCCTGGGAAAATGGAAAACATTGGCAGGAGGGAGAAAAGAGAAAAATGGCGCCCTAAATTTCACCTCTGTTGCAATAATATCCTTCTAGCCAGTGATGTAAAATTGCTCTGAAAAGGAGCCTTACCTTTCTAGATCTGATTGTTTTTTTTTAATTTATCGCCTGCCTTTATTATTCTTTTTATAAGCAATCCGAGGCCGCAAACATATCTAATATGGCTTCTATTTTCCTCACGATAACAACCTTGTGAGATGGATTGGGCTGAACGATGGTGACTGGCCCAAAGTCACCCAGCCAGGACTAGAACTCACTGTCTCCCAGTGATTGGCCCAAAGTCACCCAAATGGCTTTCATGCCTATTGTAAGATGATTCTAGAATTCACCATTTCCTGGTGATTGGCCCAAAGTCACCCAGCTGGCTCTTGTGCCTAAGAAGGGACTAGAATTCACCGTCGCCTGGCGATGGGCCCAAAGTCACCCAGCTGGCTCTTGTGCCTAAGAAGGGACTAGAATTCACCGTCGCCTGGCGATGGGCCCAAAGTCACCTAGCTGGCTCTTGTGCCTAAGAAGGGACTAGAATTCACCGTCGCCTGGCGATGGACCCAAAGACACCCAGCTGGCTCTTGTGCCTAAGAAGGGACTAGAATTCACCGTTGCCTGGCAATGGGCCCAAAGACACCCAGCTGGCTTCTGCCTAAGAAGGGACTAGAATTCACCGTCGCCTGGCGATGGGCCCAAAGTCACCCAGCTGGCTCTTGTGCCTAAGAA
>NW_015423751.1:0-1338 GCF_001527695.2 Protobothrops mucrosquamatus | reverse complement strand
TATCCAAATCATAGTGATTTATTTATTCTCTTGGTGCTAAATCTCAAAAGACATTTTGGATTGCTTTCAGATATCACACAAACAGAGCCATAACACACTTCCACTTTGATATTATATCAAAGCCTTTGTTGGCTAATCTCTTTGCACTGGAAAATCTTGGGTGCATAAATGGCCCTGGAGAAAGAAAGAACCTTGATGGCTTTTAAGACAGGCAGGGGCTGCAGATGTGAAGGCTTGGCTGGACTGTCTGGATTAGGAAACTCCTGGAGCTTCTGTCTTGGAAGAGGGCTCTGGTTTCTCCCACCTCTTCAAATCACCGTGTCTTCACAGCAAGGCTGGAGACTCCATCAGGAACACAAGTCATGTTGCTGCTTCTGCTGCTTCTGCTGCCCCAAGAAGTTCTGGCAAGTCTCAGAGCCAAATGCATCCTGACTCTGGAGAGGGACGAGGTGCATCCACAGAACTATTACAAGCCAGGAGAAATTCTTATTGATGGTGTTGTCTCTGCAACGAGGATGCTGCTTCTACCATTAAGCTTCAACAAATCTCCTTTGACTCAAATTTCTCTGTATGTCAAATTTTGTGCACAAAATTAGAGCCTCTCCATTCCACTCTAAGTTCTGAAATTTCAGCCACCTCTCTTACCATTAGTAATCTCTTTGATCTGCTAGTTTTTTCTCTCTTTCTATCTCATTTCATCCTTGGTTCATCCTTTTCATCTGATAAACCTGATCTGAAATTCTCAAATAATCAGTAGAGATCTTCTGTTATTCTTCACTTTGAAGAAGAGGCATCTGCTTTTCTTGACATTTTCTCAGCAGAATTGGACAGTGGATGGACGAAAGAGGATGGTTCTTCTCTTCTACCATTCTCATGCCCAATAAAGTCACCAGCATGGATAGAAAAATGCAGAAAAGTTGACTTTTTCTCTGAAGTAAAAATGAGATAAGCTCGACAATTTTATTCTGTATCACCAATTAAATGAATGGATCCCAGTTCAGAACTGACTTTTTCTTAAATGTCTGAATCTCATTTGAGTGGATACCAGCATCCTAATCATAAAATGAGTTAAATGTCAGTTAAGTCTCTATTGTGGACATATGTGCCACATAAACACCTCCAGAAATTTAGCAGTGACTCCATTTGTTAACAGTCATAGTTGCACACTTTATGTGTCATTGTGGGTGTCTCTGTCTGTATGTGTCCTTTAATGATTCTATATTTTGTAATAGGTCAAACGTCCAATTATTAATCATTGGAGAAGATAAACAGGCAAAGGGACAGAAAGAGATTGAAAGTCAGTCTAAAATCTTAATCAACAGCAAGAATAAGGGCAAG
>NW_015423750.1:0-1338 GCF_001527695.2 Protobothrops mucrosquamatus | reverse complement strand
GAGTCATAAAAGAGCCAAGGTTGCCTACCCCTGGACCAGACATTCTTTCGGTAATGCATTGAGTTAAATTCCGAGAATTGAGATGCTGAGAACTGTGGAAAAAACGGTTAGCAGGCCAGTGGCCAACAAGCCAGACTTTCTGTCTGCAGACTACTTATTATGCATTTAAGCGGGAGAATGCTGTGTTCCTATTGGCTGCCGCCTTTAGGCTGAGTGTATAAATAGGGGTGGAGCATTGGCTGTTAGTTTCTGTTTTGACCTTCAAAAATGAGAGTTGTTTTTCACCTGCTGCCTCTTCAATGCCGCATCGAACAGCAAAATAACACTTTCTGTCTTCCTTCCTTCCTTCCTTTTCTTTTTTCTTTTTTCTTTTCTTTTCTTTTCTTCTTTTCTCTTGTTTTTCTTTTTTTTTCTTTTCTTTTCTCCCTCAATGCCAAGCTGAAACCACAGTAAATCCAAAAGCCTAATTTTCATTCCATTGACTTGCCAAAGCACCAACTGTCTACCAGTTCCCTTGGCACCTGTAGCAGGTGATCATTCATGCTTTGAAAAAGAAAACAGCACCATGATGTTCCAGAAAGAAAGAAAAAAAAAAACCTCCCTGCATGATAGATGAGAAGAAAGCCACTTGTTGCCAAAGACGGCTTTAATACCATCTGACAATAGCCCTTATCTGCAGCAGAAGCACAGAAATGTTATTACTTTGGAAAGAAATAATCATCAACGGGCTTATTGTGCCAGATCTGAGAATTTCGACTTGGAAAACAATAGAGTTAAATGTTTGGTTAAACCAGCCACAAACACCATCCCTTCTTTTTGATTTTCTAATAAGAGCTTTGGATTTATTTTTTTTTTAAAAAAGCTTTAATTATTAGATTAATTTAAACTTTGCTTTAAAGAACAAAAGATTTTAAAGATCAGCAATTTAAGAAAATGTAGAATGTTAAACTACAGATAGTCCTTGACTTACAACCACAATTGAGCCCAACATTTCTGTGGCTAAGTGAGACAGTTGTTAAGTGAGTTTTTCCCCATTTTACGACATTTCCTGCCCCAGTTGTTAAGTGAATCACTGCAGTTGATAAGTTAATAATCCGGTTGTTAAATGAATCTGGCTTCCCCATTGATGTTGCTTGTCAGAAAATCACAACAAGGGATCACCTGACCCCTGGATGCTGCAATGGTCACAAGTATGAACCAGTTGCCAAGCATCTGAATTTTGATCACATAAGCATGGGGATGCTGCAAAGGTCGTAACTGTGAAAAATAATAATAATAATAATAATAATAATAATAATAATAATAATAATAATAATAATAATAATAATAATAATAATA
>NW_015423749.1:0-1338 GCF_001527695.2 Protobothrops mucrosquamatus | reverse complement strand
TATTAATACGGAGGAGATGGATTGTTTAAGTTTAGAGTTTGGAGTTAGAGATATTAATATTTGTTTACTTGTATTTGAATATTAGCCTAGGTTTGGTTTGGGAAGTCCGGGGGGCGGGGGGATGGGATATAACATTGTGTAATATCTGTGATGTATTTCTTTTTTTTTATGATGAAAACAATAAAAATTTTATATTGGAGAAATAAATGACTAGCTGTACCCAGCCACACGTTGCTGTGGCTCAGTCTGGTAAAAGCGTGTGTTGCTTTTATGTCCAACAGATGGTGCTGTTTTTCAAAAAAAAGCATGTTTTTACCTGTCACAGGTGTGACATCTATATAATATAGGTATATAAAAACACGTGTGTATTTGAATGCAACGTTGTATCAAAATTTCAAAGCAATCGGTGAAGAACTTTCGGAGATTTAAGATTTTGAACAAACGAACATTTACATTTTTATTTATATAGATTATATCCCAGTGTGGAAGAAATTTCAAAGCCACAACAGGGATGACTTCAGAACAGCCCACTCTTTGCAGAATACCTTCCTGCTACTTTATTGTCAACATCAACAACATGTGGATTTGCCTCAGCACTGAATAGAATAGAATAGAATAGAGCTGGAAGGGACCTTGGAGGTCTTCTAGTCCAGCCCCCTTCTCAAGCAGGAGAACCTATACCATCTCAGACAAGTGATTGTCCAGTCTCTTCATCTTCAAAACCTCCAGTGATGGAGTGCCCACAATGTCTGAAGGCAAGCTGTTCCACTGGTTAATTGTCCTAACTGTCAGGAAGTTTCTCCTTAATTCCAGGTTGCTTCTCTCTTTGGTCAGTTTCCAACCATTGTTTCTTGTCCTGTCCTCTGGTGCTCTGGAGAATAATTTGACCCCCCTCTTCTTTGTGGCAGCCCCTCAAATACTGGAATATTGCTATCATGTCCCCTCTAGTCCTTCTTTTCTTTAGACTAGCCAAACCCAAGTCCTGGAGCCGTTCTTCATATGTTTTAGTCTCCAGACCCCTGATCATCTTAGTTGCTCTTCTCTGCACTTTTTCCAAACTCTCAACATCTTTTTTGTGATATGTTGACCAAAATTGGTTGCAGTGTTCCAGGTGTGGTCTTACTAGGGCTTTATAAAATGTTAATAATACTTCATGTGATCTTGATTCTATGCCTCTGTTTATGAAACCCAGGATTGTATTAGCTTTTTTGGCTACTGCTGCACACTGCTGGCATAGTCAAGTGATCTTCCACTAGGGACTCCAAGATTCCTCTCACTGTTTTTAAACTAGGTCTCACCACTCTGTACTTACAGTAAATCTTTGATTTTCCCTGCCAA
>NW_015423748.1:0-1338 GCF_001527695.2 Protobothrops mucrosquamatus | reverse complement strand
TGCAGCAGCTCCAGGATGAAGTGCCAGAGCTGGATCTGGCGGGAGCCCGGGCTGGATTCGGTCTTGTACGCCCAGTCAGGGAAATGATAGCCTGGCAGACCAAAAAGCAAAGCGCGGGGTCAGAATGAAACGGCTACCTGCAAGCCAACGACCCCTCTTCCTCCTCCTCCTCCTCCTCCTCCTCCTCCTCCTCCTCCTCTGATGGGAACCAATTTCAGGCTGAGCTGAGTGGTGCAGATGTGGACTTCCAGCCAGGCCGAGGCTGGGAGGAAACAGTCTGCCGAGGGAAACACACAGACAGACACACACACCCCCAGGAAAGAAGGGGACAGACAGTCTCCTGTCTTCAGGATGCTGCTCCAGCAAAGGCCTTGCCATCTTTGCCCTGGGGGCCAGGGAAGCCAGGGCCCCCAAACCAGCCTCACCTCCTCCTCCTTCTGGCTTCTCCACAATGGGGCAGCCTGCCTTCATGTCTCTGCTCCTGCTGCGTGTTCCGCAAGGGTGGCCGGAGGCGGGAGGAAAAGAAGGAAAAACCAGGGTTACCTCTCGGCCAGGCAACACATCCTGGCCCAAGGAAAAACGGCTGCCGGGCAGCTCCCACAAAGCGCCACCCAGGGTTTCACTGCTTCGCTATCGAGACTGCAATCGCGCACCCCACCCCACCCAACCTGGCTACCGATTGTAAACACGGCACTTGAACGTCAACGCCAGGACGGCTCCCGGGGTTGACACACCCGCCGGCGGATTTCCTCCCCGGCAGCAAGGCAGACCGACCCGCTCTCCGGACAGAGGGCAGCTGCAGGCCCCCCCCCCGATCCTCAGTCCTTTCCTGAAATAAAGTCCGGGGCTCCCCCCCCCGCTCCGGGCCCCAAAGGCTCAGAGGGCGAGCAGGGAGAGCCGAGGCCCCCTCCTCCTCCCTCCGCTTCTGCTTCCAAGCGCCCGGCTCCACGGGCGGGCGGGCTGGCTGGCTGTCTGGCTGTCGGGGAGCCCTCTCGCCCGGCTTCCTTCGCTCCGCCACGCCCGTGTTTGAAGAGCGGGGTCGCTCTCCGGCCGACGAGGGGCCCAGAAGGGAGCGCGGCTGCTGCGGCCGGGTCCTCGGCCAAGCGGAGCAGCGCCACCCGGGGGGAACCCGGCCTGTCCCCCCCTCCACCCGGGGCGCTGGGCAGGGGACCCCCGTCCTCCATCCGGGCGGCCTCGGGAAGCGGCCCCGTCCGGGCTCTCTCTCCGGCGCCCGAGGGGGACCCGGGGCGGGGCGGATCCCGCCCCTCCGCCGCCCGGACGGGGAGGACGGGGCCCGCCGCGAAGCGCCCGGGAGGCCGGGGTCCCCGCCGCCCGGCC
>NW_015423747.1:0-1338 GCF_001527695.2 Protobothrops mucrosquamatus | reverse complement strand
CGCCCCTATATTTAAAATTTTCCTTTAGGTCCAAAGTTTTTATATTTTTTCCAGTTTTACTTCTTTTTTATAAGTAAAAACCCAGATCTTCAGTAAGAGTAGAAAGTCTTTTAATCCACAAACTTTAAGAAATAAAATTCCAATTAGGATCAGGTTATTCTTGCAACGTTTTTTAAAACTCCCCTGGATAGTCAGTCGCTGCTGTTTTTAGGGGGAGGGGTAATATCTTCCCACAGGGGGAAAGTACTTAAGGCAGATTATGCAGGTAAAGAAAATAGTTAGGATTTAAGAGAGGTAGATCTCACCCAGTCTCTTCCGCACTGTCTTAAAATTGCCTGATGGTAATGTGACTTCGGCTGTCTGCAGCCTAGTGACAAGCCATATTGCTATGGCTGGTCTTTCGTCCACCAGTTTGGAGAGCTGCCCTGGATCAAGCGGAAGAGCTACCACCCTCCCGCGATCCAACGGGGATCCCCTCCTTGCTGGTCACCCCTATAGGGCGACTTTTGACCCTTTCCAGGGTCCTCCAGCGAAGTGAAACTGAACGTTGAAGACAAAGTTTGCCTTCCAGACTGACTCGGCAAACTGGAAGTCCCTTCCCTTCTTCTTCCTGGCCAAGAACAGAGCATATGCAGAACACCCATTCTTCATTTTTCACACACACACACACACACACACATGCGAATACATGCAAGCACAGAGATACTTCCTATAAACCCTGCTGGCAATGAAGCTGGAAAGAATTCCAGAAACCATGCTCTGTGAGTATGTCAAGGGATTTGGAACTATCTGTCCTTGTAGTGCATCAGCAACATAACTTTTGAAAAGCTGAACAGCACAGGATCAAATTTAGTGTGTGGGGAGAAGTCAGCAAGCTGCAGTTTGAGTTTAAAAATGAGATATATGACATTAGAGACTGGAGAAAAGAAAAGAAAAATCCAACATTATGGGAAAGGCAGTTGAGCAATTCAGAACACTGGCAATAGCTCCAGCTTCTTCCTGTCTTCTTGTCATGTGACCCAGGGCAGAACATATGTAGCCAACTTTTGTTTCCCAGTAGACACATATATACAACTATAAAGCCACTGCTGATAAATGGCTTGTTTTTGCTCTGTCTGTCTGTCTGTCTATCTATCTATCATCCATCCATCCATCCATCCATCCAATCATTTAGCAATCTAGCTATCTATATCTCTCTCCATTACAAAAAAAATATGTTTTATACCCTGGAGAATTACTGCCAATCAAATGTATTTAATGTATAAGAAATGAACAATTTAGATTAAAAGTAGATGGAGAAACTATACCAAGATACATACAAGGGGATAATAAAGTGAC
>NW_015423746.1:0-1338 GCF_001527695.2 Protobothrops mucrosquamatus | reverse complement strand
TACATCCAGACCAAAATGGGTTCTTACCAAACAGGCAGACTAAACGGAATATAAGAACAATTCTAGACATCCTCGAATTTTACGAATCACATAGTGATCGGCAAGTGGCACTTCTGTTTCTCGATGCACAGAAGACTTTTGACAATGTTAATTGGCAATTTATGATCCAACAATTAAAATTAATGGAAGCCAGGGAAAATTTTTTAAATGTAATAGCTGCAATATACACTAAACAAAGCGCTCAGATTATAGTAAATGGAGAGGCCACTGATAGATTTAACATACAGAAAGGCACAAGAAAGGGATGCCCTCTCTCGCCATTTCTGTTTATATACACTCTAGAAATCCTTGCTAGAGTAGTAACGCAAGAAGAGAAGATTAAAGGACTTTCTTAATCTTAAGAAAGAAACATATAAACTTCAGGCTTATGCAGATGACCTAGCATTTATATTAGAAGACCCAGAACATTCAGGGCAGAAACTATTCAAAATTCTGGAAGAGTACGGGGATCATGCAGGCTTAAAAATAAATAAAAATAAAACAAAGATCATTACAAAAAATATGACTAACATACAAAAAGGAAATCTCAAGGCAAAATTAGGCATACAAGTAGTTTCCAAGTTAAAATACCTAGGGATAGTTATTTCAGCACGCTGCTCATCAATCAAAGATGACAACTATGGTAAATTGGTACAGAATATTAAAGTAGATCTAGAATGTCTTTCATTACTCGGGAGAATTGCAGCAGTAAAAATGAACATCCTACCCAAAATGATATTTTTGTTTCAGAATATCCCAATTCAACTAGACAAGAAATTTTTCAAGGAGTTAAATAAAATAATCTTAGAATTTGTGTGGTCTGGTAAGAAGGATAGAATAAAATTAAAGGCTCTACAGCAGTGGTTCTCAACCTGTGGGTCGGGACCCCATTTGGGGTCGATCGACCATTTCACGGGGGTCGCCAAGCAAGGCTGTCTGCCATTTTTTTTGTCTGCCATTTTTTTTTGTCCGCCATTTTTCCCCTTTTCCGGCAGGTGCCTTACCTCCCTTGAGCTGGGCCAGCTGGTGGTCGGCCTGCTCCATCTCTGCCGCTTGCCAGCTACGCCTCAGCCGGCACAGGGGGCGGAACCACGCATGCGCGGTGCTCCTGGGCAGGGAAAGTCCTCGACTTACGACCGGTTGGGTAGTCCTCGACTTACGACTGGTTTAGTCCTCGACTTACGACCGGTTTAGTCCTCGACTTACGACCGGTTTAGTCCTCGACTTATGACCGGTTGGGGTCACGGCATTAAAAAGGTTGAGAACCACTGCTCTACAGGATGCCAAAGAAAGGGGTGG
>NW_015423745.1:0-1338 GCF_001527695.2 Protobothrops mucrosquamatus | reverse complement strand
TGGAAGTTTTTAAGAAGAGATTGGACAGCCATTTGTCTGAAATGGTGTAGGGTTCCTGCCTGAGCAGGGGGTTGGACTCGATGACCTCCAAGGTCCCTTCCAACTTTATTATTATTATTATTATTATTATTATTATTATTATTATTATTATTATTATTATTATTATTATTATTATTATTATTATTATTATTATTATTATGGATCATCGCATAGTCAGCCAGATGTTCAGACTGGATTTGGCATTTTGTCTACCTATCGAGTCATCATCATTATTATTATTATTATTATTATTATTAATAATCTTTTCTCTTCAGGCACAGGAGGAGGTTGTTCTTGAAAATTATGCTTAACTTGCCGAATACCTGCCAACCACATTTAACACGCCATTCAATTTTCCTTTAAAGTATTTCCTTCCATTGAGATCTGTTGGCCAAGGTATATGTAGTGGTCTACTACATATAGATTATGCAGAAGAGACAATCAACCAGCCCGAAAAAGAAAAAGATCCCAGCACATCTCCACCAATAATCAGCACTCAGATCAGCATAGATTAACTCCAAGATCACCCTCAGACCAACAGTCAAGTAAGCAATACCCCAATCAAGAAACTGCCACAGAGCCATTAGTAAACAGCCCAACCAAAGGATCCCTAAGACCTCCAAGGTCCCTTCCAACTTTATTATTACTACTATTATTATTATTATTATTATTATTATTATTATTATTATTATTATTATTATTATTATTATTATTATTATTATTATTATTTATATGGCATGAACAAATCTCAGATGATACTGTTAGTGACTTTCTGACCAATGTTTGTTAAATATGGCCTGCATTCAAAAGAAACCTTACAACTCTCAAATTGACTTCAGCAGGTAGATTGAGCAAATGCTGATCCATATAACCTGTGTTAGCCTGAGATTGATATTTGGTTAGGGAAAGAACTGTATACATTAAACACAGAGCCAGGTTGATATAAGGTACCAGACTGGAAACCAGAAGACCATGAGTTCTAATCCTGACTGAGGCACAAAACCAATTGGGTGACCTTAGGCCAGTCACTCCCTGTCAGCTCTAGAAAGCAGGCAAAGCTCTTGAAGAAAAAAAAAACTTTGCCAAAAAAACTGCAGAGACTTGTTCAGGCAGTTGCCAGGAGTCAAAAACTGTCTTGAAGACACCAAAACAAGAAAACAAAAATAAAAACAACCTCAACCACGTATTTAGAGCAGTTGACTCAGACTAATGTTTTACTTGTACACAGACACAGAGCTACACTGACATACCTTCTTCAAGGTATGTCTATAGAGTATCAAGTTGGCGTTTTGCTTTATT
>NW_015423744.1:0-1338 GCF_001527695.2 Protobothrops mucrosquamatus | reverse complement strand
AGGAGGAGGAGGAGGAGGAGGAGGAGGAGGAGGAGGAGGAGGAGGAGGAGGAGGAGGAGGAGGAGGAGGAGGAGGAGGAGGAGGAAGAAGAAGAGGAGGAGGAGTTGTTGTTGGTGGTGGTGGTAAAGGATCCTCATAAATCTATTTTCAATGGCCTGGGCTTACTTTATTAGAGAAAACATCTGTCTGTAGAAGTGACTAATGCTAACAGCAATGGATTTTAATACTCTCAGATAACCTACTTTAGTACTAAATTTGTATTTCATAAAATTAGCAGTTTCTTTTGTATTAAGCATCCTGAAGTCATTCATCTGCAAAATAGGAATCTGTCAGGATTCTGGCGTTTGACTGAACTGCAGTAGTTTTGAACTGCACAACACTCACAATGCCACACGTGATTGAACTACCTTAAAAAAGTCAGGGCACAAATATGCACCTGTTCAATAAGCCCCTGGTTTGATTTTATTGTTTTCTTTCTTTCTTTCTTTTTCTTTTTCTTTTTCTTTCTTTCTTTCTTTCTTTCTTTCTTTCTTTCTTTCTTTCTTTCTTTCTTTTTCTTTCCTTCCTTCCTTCCTTCCTTCCTTTCTTCCTTCCTGCTGCTTTTTTCCTCTTTTTTTGTTTTTTTACATTTCAGCAGTTGTATGTGTAGTAGGATGCCAGGAAACTGTAAGGATTTAGATTCCTAGCAATATATGTAATAATAATAATAATAATAATAATAATAATAATAATAATAATAATAATAATAATAATAATAATAATAATAATAATAATAATAATAATAATAGTAAAGTTGGAAGGGACCTTGGAGGTCATCTAGTCCAACCCCCTGCTCAGGCAGGAAAATATTTCTATATATTTCTTACAATTGTGATGCTACAGCTGACAAAAGGTTAAACTGCAAGAGTCAAAGGGTAGTAAAAAATAAAGTCTCCCTTGAGTGAAGTTCTACTCCAGGTGACTGCATACACACATATCCATTTAATTTTCTTAATAACAATAGGAAAATATCCTCCCAGCCCGGTTTACCGTCTGGAATTTTTCTGATGGTCTCCCATAAATATTAATCCAGTCTAATCCGTAGCTTCTTTCCATATCAGCTAAGGTCAGCTAAGCACTGCTGCCTCTCGGGAATAAGTTAAGAAAAGCAGAATAAATTATGCTAAGGGGAGAAGACTGCAGAACAAATGATGTGGAAGTAGGTGAACCAGCAGAACTGTGTTCGGTGGGCGTAATGGTACCGAGGTCGAAAAATGCCATTCTTGGCTCAGAATTTATCTCCTGGGTCCTCTCCAGCGGTCGGTCACAGAAACCTTGTCTCTGCCTCCTTAAGCTTCT
>NW_015423743.1:0-1338 GCF_001527695.2 Protobothrops mucrosquamatus | reverse complement strand
TAAAAAAGATGTAGAAACTCTAGAAAGAGTACAGAGAAGAGCAACAAAGATGATTAGGGGACTGGAGGCTAAAACATATAAGGAACAGTTACTAGAATTGGGTATGTCTAGTTTAACGAAGAGAAAGACGAGGGGGGACATGATAGCAGTGTTCCAATATCTCAGGGGCTGCCACAAAGAAGAGGGAGTCACAAAGAAGAGGGAGTCAAGCTATTCTCCAAGGCGCCTGAAGGCAGGACAAGAAGCAACGGATGGAAACTAATCAAGGAGAGGAGCAACCTAGAACTAAGGAGAAACTTCCTGACAGTTAGAACAATTGACCAGTGGAACAACCTGCCTCCAGAAGCGGTGAATGCTCCAACACTGGAAGTTTTTAAGAAGAGACTGGACAGCCATTTGTCTGAAATTGTGTAGGGTTCCTTCCTGAGCAGGGGGTTGGACTCGATGACCTCCAAGGTCCCTTCCAACTTTATTATTATTATTATTATTATTATTATTATTATTATTATTATTATTATTATTATTATTATTATTATTATTATTAGACGGTGGCAGTGTATCATGTGACCACCTTTTGCAACCAACTGACAAGCAAAGTCAATGAGGAAGCCAGCTTCATTTAACAATTGCAGTGATTCACTTAAGAACAGCCATAAAATGGGGCACAATTCACATAACTGCCTTGCTTAGCAATGGAAATTTTTGATCAGTTGTGGTCATAAGCTGAGGATTACCTATAGGAGAATACTACTGGGTTGCTATTTGAAAAGGTTTAAGAAGAAAAGGATATGAAAATCAGGAAGAAGCAAGAATGGTCATCCTTCGCTTTTCAGTCTCTAGGAGCTGTAAGGAGAAAAAAAATTCTAGCACTGATAATGTTACATAGCTGGGTACTGAAACGTCTGCAAGAAAACAAGCAAGTTCAGAGAGCACCAAAGTCCCCTCACGCTAACCCTGAGCTACAAATATTCTCCTTTATTAGAAAAAAAATTCCTTTCTGGACATTGTTCAATTTTTGTGTCCAATTTTTGGATTCACAGAACTTTTTATATCAGCATTAGAAACAGGTCTATGAACTGGAAGATCTGCTAGGCTGGTGAGAAACCGTGTTTCAGGCTGCACATTTAAAAAATGCATTAAAGAAGATATTGATCTTTCGGTTTCTCTAGAAATATATATTACATTTGCAACGGAAGTGAATAAATTGTGGTCACACACTGCTGCTCAGAGCATGCGGTAAGTCTTGGAAAGAGACTGACTTTGGCCATCCAAAGATCTCCGCGTTTTCTATGCTAAAGGAATAATAATAATAATAATAATAATAATAATAATAATAAT
>NW_015423742.1:0-1338 GCF_001527695.2 Protobothrops mucrosquamatus | reverse complement strand
TAATAATAATAATAATAATAATAATAATAATCTAAAATTTACTCATAAGCCAAATGGAACTTTTTAGTCCCATATTTATTCTGAATATAATCTATCCATCTTCTCCAGACCGAAGTGTATCTTTCTTGTGATTGATCCTTCAAATAAGCAGAAATCTTGGCCATTTCTGCTAAGTTTGACACTTTAAGCGTCCATTCTTGTATAGTAGGCAAGCAGTCCTTTTTCCAATATTGCCCTACTAATAACCTTGCAGCTGTTATCAAATTCAACATCAAATTAGTTTCTTTAGTATCACAATCTGTAATAACACCCAACAAAAATAATTGCGGAATGAACTTTATCTTTTTCTTAAAAATCTTTTGAATGTTCCACCAAATCTTAATCCAGAAAACTTTTATATTTCTACAAGTCCACCAGATATGGAAATAAGTAGCATCTAAACTACCGCATCTCCAACATTTAGGCTGTAAATTAGGATACATACAAGACAACTTTTTAGGATCCAGATGCCATCTATAAAACATTTTATAGAAATTTTCTCTTAAGTTCTGGGCCTGGGTAAACTTTACATTTCTGACCCATATTATCTCCCACATATCCAATGGAATTTGGTTCTTGAATATTTTGAGCCCATTTTTCCATACAATCTTTAACTAATTCCGTTTCCGAGTCCATTTCTATTAAAACATTATAAATCCTTTTTTTATGCGCTTGATTTGAATCTTTAATCTGTTTAATCAAATTCTCATCCAATAATGTAATACCAATCTTTTGGTCTAATTTCCACCTGGCCATCAATTGGGTATACTGAAACCAAGATTGTACAACATTTTCTTGCTTTAGCTCCTCTAGCAATAGCTCCTCTAGCAATTTTAATTGCCAATCATTCCCCTCCAATCTAAGTAATTCCTTATAAGAGATCCTATCCAAGTTCACACCCTTAGATACTCCCTCTATCACGTGTCCAGGAATACCCCAAATTGGTATTTTATAATTTAACTTGTAATAATACTTTTCCCAGACACGCAATAGAGCACTTCTTAAAATATGAGATTTAAAAGCATTATCCACTTTTTTATTATAAATTAAATATGCATGCCATCCATATAATAAATCCCATCCCTCTAGTTGAAGTATACTTTTATTCAGGGCTTTTTTTCTCGGAGAAAAGGTGGCGGAACTCAAACCTGGCCACGCCCTCATCAAACCCTAGGACCGCCCCTTTAGAGAACAGGAATGCAAGTAAAATTTGGGAGGGGCTATTTCCGGTGTGGGAGGGGCTATTTCCGGTGCGGCCGGCCCGGAAAAAGGTGCCGGAACGCGGTTCCGCCGCGTTCC
>NW_015423741.1:0-1338 GCF_001527695.2 Protobothrops mucrosquamatus | reverse complement strand
AAGGGAGGGAGGGAGGAAGGAAGGAAGGAGGAAGGGGGAGGGAGGGAGGAAGGGAGAGAGGGAGGGAGAAAGGAAGGAAGGAAGGAGGAAGGGGGAGGGAGGGAGGAAGGGAGGCAGGGAGAAAGGAAAAATAAAAGGGAGAGAGAACAGGAAGAAGGAAGGAAGGAAGGAAAAACAAAAGGTAGGGAGGAAAAAAGAAAAATGAAAGGGAGGGAGGGAGGAAGAAAGAAGGAAGGAAGGAAGGAAGAAAGGAAGGAAAGAAAAACAAAAGGTAGGGAGGAAAAGAAGGAAAAATGAAAGGGAGGGAGGGAGGGAGGAAGGAAGGAAGGAAAAATAAAAGGGAGGGAGGAAAGAAGGAAAAACGGTGGGAGGAAAGAAAGGAAGAGCATAGCCAAACTGCTGTGAAATATCGAGTAATTTTATTAAAATACGTATATGGCTATCTGTCTTGCAGTTTTCAATTTTGTACAAAAATAAACCATCGAAACTGTAGCTTTCAAACATGCAAAATTTATAAACTTAAAAACAAGGGAACAGAATGGTCCGCAAAAACGCAGCAACTCTATTTAAAGTGCTGGAAAGGCACTTGATAAGAGCGGGAATTAAAAATTAAAATTACTTTAAAAAGTTCCTTGAGAGAAACCAGGAAGAAAAATCGGGTCCTTTCGACGTGGCTGAGACGTCAGATGAAATGCAAGAACATCAGGCAAGGGTTCCATTTACTAAAGGTCGGTGAGGAAAGCAGCCCCTTGCCCTTCAAAACAGACTGTTATGTGACACCTGTGTTTGTGTGTGTGTGTGTGTGTGTGTTTGGGTCTGCCTTCGGGTTGACTCTTGGTGACTGCCTGAAGAAGTCTCTGTGGTTTTTCTTGGCAAGTTTTTTTTTTAAATGAGCAGTTTGCCTTTGACTTCTTCCAAGGGCTGAGACCGAGTGACTGGCCCAAGGTCATGCAGTTGGCTTAATGCCCAAGCCAGGACTGGAATTCCTGGTGATTGGCTCAAAGTCACCCAGCTGGCTTTCATGCCTTAGGCGGGACTAGAATTCACAGTCTCCTGGTGATTGGCCCAAAGTCACCCAGCTGACTTTTATTCCTTAGGCGGGACTAGAATTCACAGTCTCCTGGTGATTGGCCCAAAGTCACCCAGCTGGCTTTCATGCCTTAGGCAGGACTAGAATTCACAGTCTCCTGGTGATTGGCCCAAAGTCACCCAGCTGACTTTTATTCCTTAGGCGGGACTAGAATTCACAGTCTCCTGGTGATTGGCCCAAAGTCACCCAGCTGGCTTTCATGCCTTAGGCGGGACTAGAATTCACAAGTCTCCTGGTGATTGGCCCAA
>NW_015423740.1:0-1338 GCF_001527695.2 Protobothrops mucrosquamatus | reverse complement strand
TTCCGCCTTTTGGCGCGAAGGTTCCCAGGGAGCGGAGGAGGAGGCCGACGGGGAGAAGGAGCTGCAGACTCACCTATCTCAGCCTGCTGTGGGAGGCTGGAGTTGAGGCTTCTGGCTCGGCTGCCCAGGGACGGCCCAGGGAGCGATGCCCCTGCCGGCTGCCACCCCCGCTGGACTGGCTCAGGGAGACGCGTGGTCGTCTCAGCTGCCCAGTGAACGATGCTGGTGGCCGCCGCTCGGTTCCCCCCTCCTGCCTTTCCAGGCACACCCGGCGCTCCCCGAGCCAGAGGCCTCTCGGGGGAGCTGATAACGCCGGTCGACAGCTGAGCAGGAACTCGCAAGTTACGGTAATTTCAGACCGGCGGGCCACGGGGGAAAGAAAGAGAGAGAGAGAGAGGCAAGCAGGCGGAGCGCAGCACCAGGGGAGGGGGAGAGAGCGGCAAAGAAGCTGCTGCTGCCGCCGCCACCGCCGCCATGCAAGCAGGCGGAGCGCAGCACCAGGGGAGGGGGAGCGAGCGGCGAAGAAGCTGCTGCCGCCGCCGCCGCCAGGCAAGCAGGTGGAGCGCAGCACCAGGGGAGGGGGAGCGAGCAGCGAAGAAGCCGCTGCTGTCGCCGCCGCCGCCAGGCAAGCAGGTGGAGTGCAGCACCAGGGGAGGGGGAGCGAGCAGCGAAGAAGCCGCTGCTGCTGCTGCCGCCGCTGCCAGGCAAGCAGGCGGAGCGCAGCACCAGGGGAGGGGGAGCGAGCGGCGAGCGCTTCCCTCCGATGCCCGGGCTGGAGCCGCCGTGGCCGCTGCTGCCGCTGCGCCGCTGCACTAGGAGCGCCAACTCTGCGCGCGGGCGGCGTTGGTGCCACTCTCCGCGCAAGTTCCCGCGGCCCGGGGGAGGTGCACGTTGCGTCGGGGAAGGTCTGGGCCTGGAAGGGGGGCCAGGTTGACTCTTTCCCTCTCGCCTTTGCCGCCCTGATGCGGTCGCGAAAAGTTGTGAGGCGGTGGGCACGGAAGCTCCCTTTCCCTTTTCTCTCTGCCCCTTTCCCGACTCGGGGGTTGTTCTGAGCAAGAGGGGAATCTCTGCTGGCCTCCCGCGGTTCCCTCGGAGTCTGAATGGGTCACCGGCCAAGCACTTGGCCGACACTTTTTTTTCCCCCTCCACATTCAAGTAGTCTACGGGTCGGGAGAATCTCGTTTCAAGGTAACTTCCCATGAACGTTTTGTGGCCATGTGTATTCTTGGAGGGCCAGTTGGTTGAGAAGTCGTCGTTCCCCCCCCTTTTTAAAAACACTTAAATATGGCTTCATTTGAAGAGAAGAGGCCTCATGAACTATTTGGCTGTGTTTCTGTC
>NW_015423739.1:0-1338 GCF_001527695.2 Protobothrops mucrosquamatus | reverse complement strand
CCCCCCCCCCCAAGCAAAGGGTTTCCATTATGGAGGAGGAGGAGGAGGAGGAAGAAGAAGGGGGGGGGGAAGGGCTGACGCAGGTCCTTTCATATTTTGCAGCAGTGAATCCTTCCCTCTCGCGGAGAGGCTCTGAGTTTGGCTGGCGGGCTCTTCAGCTCGGAAAACAGCAAGGCAGCCACCGAAAGCAGAGATAATAGTGGCTTTTAGGTCAGAGCGCGCCTCGGAGAAAACGTGCCGGGCTCGATCTCCCGAAGGGGACCCCCACGGAGTTCAATCGGAGCTTCTCCTCCTCCTAAGAAAGGCCGGCGTAGGGTAGCAGCGTCGAAAAGCGAAACAGGGTTTAGTCGTTCGAGAACAAACTTCCCTTTGTTAAGGGAAGGGGTGATTTTTTTGTTTAATATTATTATTATTATTATTATTATTATTATTATTATTATTATTATTATTATTATTATTATTATTATTATTATTATTATTATTATTATTATTATTATTATTATTATTCCTGCAGAGACCCTACGCGCACTTCACCACCCGGGGAATTTATATTCCAGTTTGAAAAAAAAAGGGGGGGGGGGTAAATACCCGCGTAACACATTCGGACATGGTTAAGTGAATCCTGATTTATTAAGTAACCCAGGTGCCAGGGCTCAGGGAAAAAAAAACCCCGAACGTCTAAGTAATTAGCCGGCCACATTTTAATTTAGCGCACTGGGCAAACTTATCCTGTTTGGCTCGGATTCTGTCG
Source organism: Protobothrops mucrosquamatus (assembly GCF_001527695.2). NCBI lineage: Eukaryota > Metazoa > Chordata > Lepidosauria > Squamata > Viperidae > Protobothrops > Protobothrops mucrosquamatus. Next base: position 587 of record NW_015423739.1, on the reverse strand, counting down.
TTGCTATCCTCCCCTACGAAAGGAAATAAAGGGGCTGTGGGCATTTGGTGTCCTCGCCTCCTTCCCATTCCTTCTGGCCGAATTACAGCTGACAAGATCTTCTGGAGAATTCTGAAACTTCACTGCTACAAGGGGAGGCATTCAAAATGAAAACTTTCTGAAAAGGTCGCATCCTATTACTTTGGCGGCAATTTTGGTCCGCTGCTGTGTGCCCGCGCTGAGATTCTACTTTTTGCCCGTTTCTACTACTTCGACTTCTTTGGGAATGGTAGCTGGCGAATATTATTGCCAAGGGGCTGGGGGGGGGGGGGCTGGGACTCTACAGGCGGCCATTTAATGCATTATTCAAATTTTAATAAAAATGCTTGAAAGAAATCATCTTAATGAAGAGAACATTTGTAGTCATTTGGCGATAATTATCAGAATCACCCAACATTCGCAGAGGCTGCACCGTTACGTGTCAGAAGACAAGCAAAGCGCATTATTTTAATAGTCTGATATGCAAACTATGGACCATTCAATTACATGGCTTAATAATGCATACCTGATGGGTTCTGATTATTGGGATAGGGAGGTCTGAAGTAATT
>NW_015423738.1:0-1338 GCF_001527695.2 Protobothrops mucrosquamatus | reverse complement strand
ATGCCAGTTCTTAAATATTTGGCACAATAAATCCAGAGGAAGTGATTTTCAACCCTTATTCAGTTTCAGGCAAACGGGAAGTATGTGTTTTAACTCTTTCCCACTAAACTGAGTTGAACTAAAAGGGATCGCCGCTAACTGGATTGGTTTTCTTTCTTTCTTTTAGTTTTTCTTTAACCCGCCTTTATTATTTTGATAAGTAACTCAAGATGGCAAACTTAACTAATACGCCTTTCTCCTCCTATTTTCCCTATCACAATAACCCTGCGAGGTGAGCCAGGCTTAGCAAGATGGTAGCTCAAGGTCACTCAGCCAACTTGCACGCCTAAGGCAGGACTAGAACTCACCGTCTCCTGGCGATTGGCCCAGAGTCACCCAGTTAACCTTTGTGCCTAAAATAGAACTAGAACTCACCATCTCCTGGAGATTGGCCCAAAGTCACCCAGCCAGCTTTTGTGCTTAAGATAGTGAAGGAAATTAAAGTTATTCTTTTATAAAATGCAACAATAAAGCTCCAATGTAACAATGTATAAGACTGTATGTTTAGCACAAGTGTATTAATGTAGAGTAAATATAGCAATGCAATGCCAATGTATGAGAAGGAATGTTTACTGTTTCCTGCCTATGTAAAGTGACCACAAATGGTAATCAGCAAAGATAATGAATTATGACCCGGATGGACGGAAATTGGAAGGAAATTGTCAGGATGAAAGGAAATTGTCAGGATGAACTTTTTAAGTGTAAAAACAACTTCAAAGAATGAAGTAGTGGAGTTGAAAGAGCTTCTTAGATGTAATGTGCATTGTAAAAGGTATAAATTGTATAGCTTGGAAACTGCTCTTTGCGCTCTTGGAACCCAATCCATTTTGGGAAGGGTCCAGGAGGCTGCGTTTGCAAACGCCTTTCTTTTCTTTTCTTTTCTTCTTATTATTTTTATGTTTTCTCCAATAAAACTTTGTTTTGTTAACCAGACTTGTCTTCGTATTGTGAGTATCAAAATTTGGGGTTTTTACATCTCACAATAGGACTAGAACTCATCGTCTCCTGGCGATTGGCCCAAAGTCACCCAGCTAACTTTTGTTCTTAAGATTGGACTAGAACTCAACATCTCCTGGCGATTGGCCCAAAGTCACCCAGCCAGCTTTTGTGCTTAAGATAGGACTAGAACTCACCGTTTCCTGGCAATTGCCCCAAAGTCACCCAGCTAACTTTTGTGCCTAAAATAGGACTAGAATTCACCATCTCCTGGCGATTGGCCCAAAGTCACCCAGCTAACTTTTGTGCTTATGATAGGACTAGAACTCACCGTCTCCTGGCGATTGGCCCAAAGTCACCCAG
>NW_015423737.1:0-1338 GCF_001527695.2 Protobothrops mucrosquamatus | reverse complement strand
GAGGAAGGAAAGAAGAGAGGAGAGGAGAGGGGAGAGGAGAGAGGAGAGAAGGAAGGAAAGAGAGGAGAGGGGAGAGGAGAGGAGGAAGGAAGAAAGGAAGGAAAGAGAGGGGAGAGGAGAGAGGAGGGAAGAGGAGAAAGGAAAGAGAGGGGAGAGGAGGAGAGAAGAGAGGAGAAAGGAGAGAGGAGAGGGGAGAGGAGAGGGGAGAGGAGGGGAGGACAGGGGGAAGGAAAGAGAGGGGAGGAGAGAGGAGAGGAGCGAGGAGAGGAGGTAAAGAGGGAAGGAGAGAGGAGGAGAGGAGAGGAGGAAGGAAAGAAGAGAGGAGAGGAGAGGGGAGAGGAGAGGAGGAAGGAAGGAAGGAAGGAAAGAGAGGGGAGAGGAGAGAGGAGGGGAGAGGAAAAAGGAAAGAGAGGGGAGGGGAGAGGACAGGACAATAAAGTTAGAAGGAACCTTGGAGGTCTTCTAGTCCAACCCCCTGACTCAAGCAGGATACCCACTCCACCAACTTTTATTTTTACAGCAGGAAATCCAGTCCTGGCTATTTTTACTCTCTGCTGATATCGACTGGATCTGACTAGCGATTAGCCAAGCCGGAGGAAGCGGCCCCCGGAGAGCGACAGGAAGGACCCAGAGGGAGAAGACACGGGAGGGAGCGTCTGCAAGAGGAACGCCAGCGCACCTCGGCGGGCATGTGCATCAGCAGCACCGCTGCGACCGGGGCCTGTGCCTGGCAATACCCTTCCTCCGGCCGGTACAGAGTGTAGGCTTTCAGGACCCGGAACAGATCTTGTTGCCTGCAGCAGGGGAGAGGGGGGGGGGGGGGAAAGAAGGAAATTGTTGACGGGAAATGAGGGAAGATCAGGCAGAAGGAGCTCAAATTGGGAGGAGGTCAGCCTGTCTTCCAGCCTGGCCGTCTGGAAGATGCCTCTTACAAAAGGAGCTTTGATCGGGGCTGTACAAAGCCTCGCTCAGAAGGCATCTGGAACCGAGGCGTCCATGGGAATCAAATTACGGAACTGCAGGATCAAATGTTCCACACCACATCGATTCCCATCAGTTCAACAATTTAATGGGTTTGCACATGCCTGAACACAATATTTTATTTATTTATTTAAAATTTTCTAAGGTTGCCCGGCTTAGACAGGGAAGAAGAAGAAGAAGAAGAAGAAGAAGAAGAAGAAGAAGAAGAAGAAGAAGAAGAAGAAGAAGAAGAAGAAGAAGAAGAAGAAGAAGAAGAAGAAGAAGAAGAAGAAGAAGAAGAAGAAGAAGAAGAAGAAGAAGAAGAAGAAGAAGAAGAAGAAGAAGAAGAAGAAGAAGAAGAAGAAGAAGAAGAAGAAG
>NW_015423736.1:0-1338 GCF_001527695.2 Protobothrops mucrosquamatus | reverse complement strand
TCTCTAATTCTTTGCTACCATCCCCCATGCTGGCCAGGGAATTCTGGGAGTTTAAGTACATACATCTTAAAGTTTCTGAGATTGAGAAACAGTAACCTAGTGGTTGTCTGAATTTTTGCATCCCAGATATGGTGGATCCCAATTTTGCTTAGCAACCCCAACTTACTTATAAGACAGGGTTCCCCTAGACCTTTTTTTTAAAGGATCCAATCTTATAAAGGCTTTTTTGGAATTCAGCTAGATTTGCCCCTCGTTCTACACTTTCTGAATTTGATTTAAAATATAGTATCCCTTTTCAAGTCAATAAAAATAGAATTTGTCTCAGGTTTTTTTTTTTAAATAAAAACAAAAAAAGAGGGCAAATTTAATTTAACCTGTCATTTGTATAAATTACAGACTAGACTAGGAAATTAGAAAAAAAAAGAACCCTCCCTGAGGAAAGTGATGGCAATGGTGCTGGGGTTGTACAGAATCTAATAACTTCTTATAAAAATTTTCCTTATTTTGCAGCACTTCTGGTGGCCAGGCTAAATCTGATGCTAAAGCACCAGTATAATCCTAGTTGCTCAGGTAGGCTGCAGAATTTGTTAAAAGCCGAAGCTAAGAAATAACAGCAATGAATACAAGCCACGCTTATTTGAAAAAGGGGATTGACATATATATATTCTCAGTAATGGGAAGAAACAGGATACTCATTAAGTCTCTCACCATCACCCCATCTCTTACACAGCAATTGAATGTAGGAAAGGGAAAAAAAAGCATTAACCGAAACGGGGCGTTCTGTGGGAGGGGATTGCATAGTACCATTACCGTAGGACCACGGTCCGTTTTGGAGCTGGTCCTGCCAAAAGAGTTATAAAAGCGGGGTGGGGCCAATATGTGTCCTACTTAGGGCCCCCCCACTGTGAGCTTGGAGTAGCTTGTTGACAAGGTTACTCAGTCCGACTCGGAAGTCTGGATAGGGCATTTCTTTCCGTTCGTGTGCTTTACTCCCCCCCCACCTCCGCAAGGCGCAATTAATACTGCCCGACGTAAAGCGTCTTTCTCCCGCTGGAATAAATCCTCTTGGCTGCGGTAGGATTGACTTCTATCCACGGAGGAGGATCCCGTGCGCGCTCGCAAGCCTTCGTGGTTTCCCAGAGAGCGGGCGAGGGAGAGGAAGGGAGGGCCGGTGCCTTCATCCGAGGGCTGTAGGGAAAAAGAACTCAGGGCTGTTTTGTTCCCCAGGGTGCATTAAGGTACCCAGGATGGCGCGTCCGCCTGCAACCAACCGCGTGACACAGACCCGTTAGTGACCTCCTGGAGTACGAAGAAGGCGGGGGGGGGGGGGGGGGGGGG
>NW_015423735.1:0-1338 GCF_001527695.2 Protobothrops mucrosquamatus | reverse complement strand
TCATGCCCGTTGCTGGTTGGCTAACTAGCAACAGGGTCTTACCAGCCAATGGAATTGTGTGATTACAAGCCAGGGGAATCCCATAAAAGAGGGCTCCCCTGGCCCAGAGAGCCAGTCCGGATTTACTTGATGCCTTGCCAATAAACCGAGAGCTGACTGTCACTCGACTCGTGTCTTACTGCCTGCGCGATCTAACACCTTGGACTGCAAGGCGATCAAACTGGTCAGTCCTAGAGGAGATCAACCCTGACTGGTCTTTAGAAGGCCAGATCCTGAAGTTGAAACTCAAATACTTTGGCCACCTAATGAGAAGGAAGGACTCACTGGAGAAGAGCCTAATGCTGGGAAAGATGGAGGGCAATAGGAGAAGGGGAGGACAGAGAATGAGGTGGCTGGATGGAGTCACTGAAGCAGTAGGCATGAGCTTAAATGGACTCCAGAAGATGGTAGAGGACAGGAAGGCCTGGAGGAATCTTATCCATGGGGGTCGCGATGAGTCGGACACGACTTCCCAACTAACAACATTCTAAGTAGGTCACTTCTAATAATAATTCACCTGCAAAATAGAAAGCTTTTCCTCTGTTATGCTGAGCAGCTGACTTCTGAATAACCTTCTCTGAACTCAAAGCTAATTTATGCAAAAGAGGCCTCATTAAGATTTGGATGGGGAAAACTGCCAGAAAATCCCACAATTGTTCCTTTGTTGCCAATAAAACTACATGGGCATATCAAAGAAGCATCAAGGTGTCAAGCTTGATTGGAAGGAAATTTTTACCGGGCATTTGAATGGTTAACAGCCTGCCGTTCTTGCCTTTTCTGATTTAGATATTTTAATCAAAATTACCAAACATAGAAATTTGCATTCGGAGTACTGGTGAGCAATGGCTTTTTCCTTAGGCAAGTGAAAATGAGGACATTTTTTTCAGGCTTTTTTGGGGGGGGGGGTATCTTCTCAAAATGGCTTAATTTTAAAGCACTGGGGCAACTTTGGCAAGCCGTAAAAGTCATTCAGCTATTTGATTCATTCATCATACCCTATATTGCAATGGCAGCCATGTTTATTGGCTTTTTAATGCTTTCAAGTTATCTTTAGAATTCAGTTTTGCATAGAACTTGAAAATAATTATTCTCTAAGGGGGAAAAAATGTGATTCTGTCTGGATGCTACATCAAAACATATTTCCGAGTCTGAAGTTTTCATGTATTTCAAAGCATTGGAAGCAACGATAAATATACGATGGCTTTAAAATGTATTTTGGTGGCAAAAATGCTGAACAGACACCTCTATTAGATCTGCAGGCGTTAAAAAAACCTCTTCAATTAATTTGGGAAAATCAGA
>NW_015423734.1:0-1339 GCF_001527695.2 Protobothrops mucrosquamatus | reverse complement strand
CACAGATGATGCGGAAGCAAGAATTCTAACAGACGGTGCCAAGTAGTAAGCTGTAATAGCCTATATTATTCCTAATACTAAAGAATATGAGGAGAGTCTAATAAGATTTAAGTGTCTATTAGGACGGGCGCTGAGAGGAAGCTCAATTGGAGAGGGAACCCTCAACGCAAGCGGCGACCCGGCGGAGGAGCTGTGAGTTGACAGATCTAAAGAACCGAGAGATTAAATAACAGAAGGTAGACACAAAGAAAGACAGTGTATTAAATTTGTGAGCGCAGAAGACGGAGAGGTTTGAGGAAGGAACTGGGAGCGGAGAGATCGTGATAAAGTTGAAGCCGGTAGAGCTTGTGGATTGAAGACCTGGATAGAAAAGACTGTGAGTTGAAAGAGTTGAAAGAAAATGGTGATCTAGAAGAACGCAGCAGCAATTAAAAGTGGTTGGAGAAAAACTAGAGACAAACCTGAGGGCTGCGAAGATCGGGAAACTCAAGTAAAGTGCTCCCAGCCACGAAAAAGCGTGCTTTGCTGTTAAAATCTGAAGGTGGAAAGAGAGACTGGGAGGATACGACACTAAAGGAAAGTGAAAAGAACGGACTGAGGTTGGAAAAAAAACCTGGAGCCTGAGAGATCCAATCAAAAGATACAAGGAAGGAGACGAGAGTGAAGGAGCGGAGTGACGATTGGAGAATAAACGACAGGAGAGGAAACTGAAAAAGACAGGCTGATGCTGAGAAAGATTTATAGCTTGACAGGGACGGTGCTTTAAGTAAGACGAGCGTGAACGGAAGGGAAGGAGACAACGGAAGACGACGCTGGGAGTATCAGGAGAGTGGATGAGGTTTGAGAAGAGATAAAAAAGGACTGTATAATTGGGAAAATTTGTTGGTTAAAAAAGTAAGAAAGAATAAGAAAGTGAAGAAAGTTTGAGAAAGTAGAGAGAGGTTGGAGTAATTGGGGTAGTGGAGGAAAGTTCAGAGAAGTTGAGGGAAGAGAAGTGTAAAATAATTATGGCAACATTGAGGACAGGAAAAAAAACGGTACCGAGTTTAACATTGACACCCTCATCCCCACCTGGCCAAAGATTAATAGAAGGAATGTTTGGCACAGATAAACAAAATGTAATAGCCAATATGCAAACTGTGCAATCTACACTCCTCAGTATCCAAGAAACAATGTTAAAAATGCAAGAGACTATATCGAAAAATCATGTGGAAATGAGAGGCGATATAAATAAATTGGACAACAGAGTTGAAATGATACAACAAACGATGGAAAAAAATGAAGCAAGAATTCAATTAGTAGAAATGGGGTTAGACAATGTTGTGAAAAAAGTTGATAC
>NW_015423733.1:0-1339 GCF_001527695.2 Protobothrops mucrosquamatus | reverse complement strand
GACAAGAGCATGGGTGACTGTGCGCAAGGCATCCCGGTCCAGAAAAGGCCGCAACTGGTGCACCAGGCGTACCCGGTAAAACGCCCCCCTGGCCACAGCCGTCAACTGGTCTTCCAGTGTCAGCCGTGGATCCAGGAGGACCCCCAAATTGCGTACCCTCTCCGAGGGAGCCAGAGTTTCGCCCCCTATAGTCAGCGATATCTCATTTATCACAAATTTGAGCTCTTTTTTTTGGCATTGCTTAGGTAACAAGCTCTAATAGTAAGAGAAAAATGGACTTTCCTTTTTAAATAGCCAAGAGATTATGGTTTAGACTTTATATCAAAATATTCCTTCATTGTGAGACTTTTAACTAATCTCATTCCGTTATAAAATTTGAAAGGACAACAAATTGAGTTCTGGTTCTCTAAATTTGTTGTCTTTATTATAATCTCCCTTTCCATCATGCTCTCTGCATGATGAAAAACTTTGACATTAAATACTGAGGGGTGGGGGGCGGGATTTTTTTTTATCCTGCTTACACTGAGTCTTCAACAGGGTTTCTGCCTTGCTGAAAAAAAGCCCTGTCAAAGCCCTTTTAATCTAATCCAAGACAGAAAGACTGCAAGTGTCACAAGTTCAAGAGGAAGAGGATTTAGAATGCTATTATGCATTAAAGAATCCTGATTAGGTGAAGGTCAGATCATCTTTCACTATCAATCTTGGCAAAAATTACTACTCACGATGTGTCCTTGTATATTAGAAATGCTTTGAGTAAATATTTGGTCTAGTGGTTAAAGGGACCAGACTTGAAAGTGGGAGATTGTGAATTCTAGTCATGCCTTAGCCATGAAATCCAGCTGGGGCTTGGACCAGTCCATACTCTCTCAGCCTGACTCACGTCACAGGGTTGAGGTGGGGAAAATAGGAGGATGAAGGAGTTTGTCGCCTTGAGTTATTTATAAAAAAATAAAGATGGGATGCAAGTAAATAAACCACTCTTTATAAAAATAAGTTATTAAAATATAACCAGTGTATTTTAATAAAACTTTGTTTCTGATTAAATCTTAATATCAATATTTCTAGAAAAAAGGCTGTAGAAAAGATATGAAACTGCTTTATACAGAATCTGACATTTAGAGTTGTCAAGTCCCTGAATAATTTGGTCACTTGCTTCTTGATCCTTCTTTAAGGAAATATGCTGAGGGTCAGTGCAGTGCAAGATTACTTTTTGCAATAGAAACATCATTAAACTATGGTCCCTAGTAATATGATATAATGGTCCATCTCTTCAGTTCAAAAGTCAATTTAAAAAGAAAAACAACACTCACATGCTTGATTAACACTCGGTGCAGCATAA
>NW_015423732.1:0-1339 GCF_001527695.2 Protobothrops mucrosquamatus | reverse complement strand
CACTTTATATACTATATCAAACCATTGGATCTTTAAGGTTAATCCTGCATGTGCTGAATGTTATTACACATATTACATGAACTGCTGGTTGGATCTCCGTTGCATTTGAACTTCCCAGAAGCTGCTGGGAAGAGCTGTTAGCTGTGAGTTAAGGGGGAGTGCAGAGGAGAAGGGTAGCTGAGCTGCTGGCTGGATCTCCATTGCATTTGAACTTCCAAGGGGCTGCTGGAAAGAGCTGCTAGCTGTGGTTAGAGGGGAGTGCAGAGGAGAAGGATAGCAGTATCTAAATCTAAAACAGCAGTAGTACATTCAGGGCAAGTGCGTCTGAGATTGCAATTTCATTTTATTTCAGAATGTCTGGCTTAGTTTAGTGCAATACCTGTTTTCCAGCTGTCTTTCACAGTACTCTTTTCAAATTTGATACTGTCTTATCTGTAAACAAATTACTAGTCTACAAGGGCAGATTACTTATCTAGAGTCTGTAATCTGTGCTTTTCAGGCAGAAATTAGGTGTCCAGTTCAGCCCTTCTGCTCTATTGAGTTGCCACACTATCAGCCCCCTCTACCACAAGATCCTACAGGAGAAGGGCACTATGGACAACCGTGGGATCTGGCAGGGTGAGAGCTGTGAACCATGAACACAAAGCTTTCGCTGTGTCCCTGCATAACAGATACAGTGCCCTTGCTGACCTTAATAGGGACACTAAGGAGACAGGTCAAGGTAGTTGTGATGATGATAACTCAAATAAGCAGGGGGTTGTGGTCCAAGGTGAAGAACTTGTTTTGGACAGGGGAAAGTGTGAATCAGGTATTACACATCAGTTATGCAAGAAGAGCAAGGCGTCCCAAAAGAGAAGCCACCTTCTGGTTGGTGATTCAATTATAAGGGATGTAAATTTAGGAAAGGATTCAGAGGTTTCGAAAGAGGTCAGGTGTCTTCCAGGTGCTACTGCCAGCAGGGACAAGAAGCATATTTTTAAGATAGTCAAGAATACCAGCAAGGATGGGGAGGTGGATGCTATTGTACATCTTGGCACTACTGATCTGTCCCAAAAAGATGTACTTTCTGTGCAGAATGATTTCCAGAGCTTGGGGCAGGAACTTAGCAGGATAGGCTGTAGGCTTACTTTTTCAGAGGGTTTATGTTGTGTTCTTTGTATTCCCCCCCCTTAATCCCCTATGCATATCCTGATCACCCATTAAGGGTGATTGCCCTTCACCATTGATCGCCCATTAAGGGTGATTGCCCTTCACCATTGATCGCCCATTAAGGGTGATTGCCCTTCTCCATCTGCATACAGTTTCATGCCCGTTGCTGGTTGGCTAACTAGCAACAGGG
>NW_015423731.1:0-1339 GCF_001527695.2 Protobothrops mucrosquamatus | reverse complement strand
TAATAATAATAGTAAAGTTGGAAGGGACCTTGAAGGTCATCTAGTCCAACCCCCTGCTCAGGCAGGAAACCCTATACCATTTCGGACAAATGGCTTTCCAGTCTCTTCTTAAAAACTTCCAGTGTTGGAGCATTCACCGCTTCTGGAGGCAGGTTGTTCCACTGGTTAATTGTTCTCACTGTCAGGAAGTTTCTCCTTAAGACATGGCTTTTCCAGCAAGCGGGCCTGACCTAGGGAGGATTTTACTTAGGGATGATTTTAAGAATAATTTTAATAGGAATAACAGCTTCTAATATTTGGTTTTTAATTTGGTTTTATAGGGGTTTATATTTTTTGTATTTTGTATTTGTACTTGTTTTAATATGCTGTGCACCGCCCTGAGTCCTGCGGGAGAAGGGCGGTATATAAATTAAATTATTATTATTATTATTATTATTAGTTCTAGATTGCTTCTCTCCTTGATTAGTTTCCACCCGTTGCTTCTTGTCCTACCTCCAGGCACTTGGGAAAATAGCTTGACTCCCTCTTCTTTATGGCAGCCCCTGAGATATTGGAACACTGCTATCATGTCCCCCCTCGTCCTTCTCTTCATTAAACTAGACATACCCAATTCCAGCAGCCGTTCCTTATATGCTTTAGCCTCCAGTCCCCTAATCATCTTTGTTGCTCTTCTCTATACTCTTTCTAAAGTCTCAACATCTTTTTTACATCACGGTGACCAAAACTGGATGCAGTATTCCAAGTGTGGCCTTACCAAGGCATTGTAAAGTGGTATTAACATTTCACGTGATCTTGATTCTATCCCTCTGTTAGTGCAGCCTAGCACTGTGTTGGCCTTTTTGGCAGCTGCAGCACACTGCTGGCTCATATTTAGGTGATTGTCCACTAGGACTCCGAGGTCCCTCTCACAGTTACTACTATTGAGCAAGGTGCCACCTATGCTGTACTTGTGCATTTGGTTTTTCTTGCCTAAATGAAAGAGGACAGCGCTTGTATATCAGTGCTGCTTTTTGTGACTGATCTCGTTGCCCCTTTGGCCCCAGCAAATACAGCCTATTTTAATAAGTTCAAGGAGTCATTTTTCTTTCAATGTATCTGAAGTTAAAATCTGAATCTTCAAAATGCATGAAAAAAATAATGTACTAATTCTATTTAGCAAGAGATTTCATGCACACTTTTACATTGAGAATATGAAACATATGCATGAAAATTAATCTGTGTGGTATTTTAAAAAGTCATTAACCAAAATCAGGAAATGAACATTCCCTAAATTCCATAAATGCCTTACCTTCTGAAATGTGTGCTCACAGAAGCTTTAAAAGGGCTTATCAATGCGTAT
>NW_015423730.1:0-1339 GCF_001527695.2 Protobothrops mucrosquamatus | reverse complement strand
TCAGGGCGGTGCACAGCATATTAAAAACAAGTAACAATAAAATACCAAAATAAAATTAATAAATACCAAAATAAAAACCCCTCTAAGACCAAATTAAAAGCCAAATATTAGTAGCTGTGTCGTAATTAAAATTATATTAAAATCATCCCTAACTAAAATCCTCCCTAGGTCAGGCCCGCTTGCTGGAAAAGCCATGTCTAGACCGAACCTTACACAAAACATCATTTGAAGATTGCTAAACAAAGGCTATTGTACTTCAGTCTGACTCACTCAAAAAATCAGTCATGCTGGGAGTGATCATTGAAAAAAAGAGAAAGGGCTGCCCTGGCTGAACATTATAAAGCAGTGGTCCCCAACCTTTGCAACATGTTGGCCTGGCTCGGGGGTGGGAGAAGGGAATCGGGCTGCGTGAACTGCATGCGTGCGTACACGGACATGTACACACACATGCAGCTCGACTGCAAGTTGAGCTGTATGCGCATGTGTGTGTGCACCACCCCACCGAGTCATGTTCCATGCACACGCATATGCACCAGCCTGCCGCTTGTGTGAGTCAAGCTGCTTGCAAGTGCCTGTGTGCTGGCCTGCAGCCCGGTTGCGAATAGGGCACAGCCCGGTACTGGGTTGCTGCCCGGGGGTTGGGGACCCCTGTCATAAAGGATGACTTCAGGATGACCGTGGTGGATCTGAAAAAGGCAGAGTGAGACAGAGGGGCTGGACCATAAAGAGGCCGAGGGTCAGACTTAACCAAATGGTTGTGTCAAGCTTGAAGCTCGACTTGCTGGTACAAAAATTATTGCTTCTTAGCTTGCCAACGAACTGGGGGGGGGGGAAGATGGAGAAATGGAATGCCAGCTACAAAGATAAAGAACGCCGACCGGGAGAATCAAGGATGCTTCCCCAGGTGTCTAACCCGGCTCAGAGACATTTTCTCAAAACAATATAAATGCTCCTAATTGGGCAATGTGACCTGTTCATGGATGGGAGGGAGAATTCTATACTTTTACTATAGGGGTTTGGGCTGGGGTTTGCCAGAGCTGGTTTTGCTTTCATATGTGCCGTAATGATGTACTCAATAAAGTTTTACATTAAGAGATTGGAATGTCTCAAAGGTGTTTGCTTGGTTGGGTTTGTCAGTCAGAACTTGACAGACTGACAGTGATGATGTTAGTAGGGTAGATTTTTCTGTATGAGCTTGAGTGCAAAAAATCTTCTTAACAGGAACTTAACGCATGAGCCTAATTCTTTGCGCCTGAAACCTCCACATTTTAAACATCCTGGCTTGCCTTTTTGTCACTTTATTCACCAAAGCACCAGAAGGAAGGATGAGAAACAATGG
>NW_015423729.1:0-1339 GCF_001527695.2 Protobothrops mucrosquamatus | reverse complement strand
TAATTGCTGGGGAACCTGGGAATGAAAGCTGCTCCCCTTCTAGCTTCCTTTCATCATACGATGAACTGTTTTGCTGCGTTCAATTGTTCCTTGAATCGATCTAGCACAAAAGCTCTTCTATTTTTATGCCCTTTTCCTTGAACCTTGCTGCCTTCAAAAGCCTCTGGTTTCCCCACCACCACCACCACCACCACCACCACCACCAAGACGAACTCTTCTTTTACAAGAAAGATATACAAAGAAAATATCGCTGGTACCATTCAAGCTATGACCTGCTTTAAGAGAGAGATGGCAATTACTGCTTTTGATCAACCCCTTGACCTTCTGGAACAACCAGCTTAGTTCGCTCTCCCTCAGTCTCCCCCCCCCACCATGCAACTTGTTTGCAAGGCACTTCCTATTGTTCCCTGCCAGGCACGACTCTCTTCTCTTACAAGGGCCCGCCCCCAGCAACGGTTGTCATGGTGATCACACTCCAGTGTTGGTTGGAAGAGAAGGCTGTTGGATGCCAATTCGGTTCTCTCAGCTGCTACCGAAGTAGCAGCTTTTAATGAATATTGGCGAGGCGGCTGGCAGCCCCCATTAGCTTTTTGCTGGCTCTTGTCAGGCCCTGCTCTATGCCAAATTAAAGTGTGACATGGAAAATTGGTAAATATGCACAGAAAAGTAAATATTGCCTCAAAGCATGAATTTATATACATGAAGATTAAGTTTCTCTGGGAATCCCCTTCTTCAGATAATTAATTATCGGGTTTCTTGGAAAAAAATCAAGGACAAACCTAAAAGGAGTTCCTAAGGATAAAATTGATTGTTTAAGTTCATAACTTTGCTTTACAAAGGAAATTTTAGGAGCAAAATCAAGAAAAAAAATCTGAACAAAAATGCAAATTCTAATAAAACTGTCTAAAAATCAAACACCATATGTAAATTTATTTTAGAAAGACAATTCAATTTCCATGTTTTTCACATGAAAATGAAATACTGCGCATTAAGTGGGTACCATTTGTACAGTAAAACTTAAATGAGCAAACTAAAGGACAAAAGTAAGTTTTTGAAAAATAAATCTAAAAGACACCTTTAAAGGGCTCTCCTTTATAACGAAGCACGTATGGTCACCGTAACTGTTAATCAAAGTTCTTGTAATCTTGTGGAAAACGAAAGAACTCTTACGAATTCCAGAGGGGTTTAGCAGAGAGGTTTATTTGCGCAGGTTCAGAGGCATATAGAGATAGGCAATTCTGAACGAGGAGGGCGGGATTAGACTTCAGTTTTTATACTACCCTTCTTTCAGGAACAAAGGGACTACACATGGTAATACACTGTAATACATTTGGATCGT
>NW_015423728.1:0-1339 GCF_001527695.2 Protobothrops mucrosquamatus | reverse complement strand
CTCCCTCCCTCCCTTCTTTTCTTCCTCCCTCCCTCCCTCCCAGTCACACCCCCTGGGAATTCCTCCCCCTTTACTCTGCTCCAAAGGGAGGCCAGAGGATCAAAAGGATGAATCGGGCTGTGCGGGAACCGGCTGCTATTTCGGCCACGATGGGCGCAGCCACCACCACGCACGGGCGTGTGTGTGTGTGTGTGTGTGTGTGGAGAGGAGGCGGGGTTTTATCCCCCCACCTCTCTCTTCTTGGGAAAGCCTGGGGGGGGGGAGAGGAGTGGCGGAGGCGTGTGTGTGTCTGTGTGTGTCGTGGGGAGAAACCACGCGACGTGGCGCCTTCAGACGTGTCCGCTTTCCTTCCTCCGCAGCCTCCGAGCCCCGTCCGAGTTTCCCGGGGGACCCCAAAGTCGGGGGGCCCCTCTGGAGGAGCAGCCAAGGGACCCCCCTTTTCAGCAGCCAGACCGCCACGAAAGAGCGTACGGCACCCCACAGGGAGACCCCCGCCCCGGAGGGCAACGTCTCCACGGGAGGACCGTCCCCTTTGCCGAAGGAGTCCCAGCTGGTGCCTCCCGCATGGCCGCGTGGCCGGCCACCCGCCGGGGAGCCCGCCGGGGAAGAGAAAAGCGGGCCGGTTCTCTCCCGGCGGACGGCCCGGGAGATGGCGTGGAGGGATTCGCACCCGGAACCCGGCGGCGACGCCTCCTCGGCTGCCCCCCGCGTGGCACCCCCTAGCCGGGCGGAGGACGGCGCCTGGCGGCTTTTCGACCGTGGCAAAGGCACGGGCAGCCAGGAAGACGTGGGTAGCGGGGACCCCCACGCCAAGACGCCACCCAACCCCGGCTGGGCCACGGCGGCCCTGCCCCCGCGTGGTTTCGACCCACAGAATCGCCCGCTCGGCCGCGACCCAGCGCGATCCACCGGCCAGCCCCGCGTGGCCGAGAGCCCCCACGTCCCGGAGCAGGAAGAAGTGTGGGAGGTCCTCTCCAGCCGTTCCCCCGTGGGTCTCCCCGAGACGGAGGGTCCCGCCTCCGTGGCACCCCCGGTCCTAAAGTCCACGCCGACCCCCAAGCCCTCCGCCGACCCGCCGGCCTCAGAGATCGTCGACGTCGATTACTACGACCTCTTCGACGGCGGCGCCCTGCGTGGGCCCGGCGTGGACTCCACCAAGCCGAAGAGCCCCGCGGACAAGGGGGTCTCGTGGCCCTTCCGCGACCTCTACGATGAGTTCAGCCCCTTTGACGAGTCGGATTTCTACCCCACGACCTCCTTCTACACCGACGGCGACGAGGAAGAGGAGCCGGAGGAGGAAGAGGAAGAGGAGGAGGAGGAGGAAGAGGAGGAGGAAGGC
>NW_015423727.1:0-1339 GCF_001527695.2 Protobothrops mucrosquamatus | reverse complement strand
ATGCCCCAAATACCCAGGTGCCCCACCCAGCTGCTGACTGGCTGGACCCTCTGAGTCCAAGCCAGTGTACCTTGGAGGGGTGGAAGTCCCCGAGTCCACAATGGACTCCTCTTGGGAACTCTGTCCTTCGAGCCCAAGGCCAGTAGTTGGAGTGGCCTGAGTGGCGGAAGTGCCCCAGTACTCCGAAGGCCCCATGCACATGCCGGAGGTGCCAGAGTCAGGAGCCGCCTCCATGGCAAACCCCCTTGCTACAGACTTCCTTTTCGGAGCAATAACTGAATTGTGAGAGTGCCCCTGATGGAATTCCCTGTCTATGGCTGTGTTTTAATTGTGTGGATACCCCCTGTGCGACTCCCTGTCTGGAGCACTATCTGATGTGTTTGGATAATGTGGATACCCCCGGTGCAACTCCCTGTCTGGAGCAATAACTGATATGCAGGATGACCCCCTTTCCAGGGAATTCCTGTTCAAAGCACTTACTGACCCTTGGGATGACCCCCAAGCAGCCTCTGCGGCCATCTCAGCAGCTTGTGAGCTACTGTTAAGACTGGAACCCAGTGACTTTCGGTGGCTTGGCGGCTGCCAAAGGGGGTTGTTTTGACAGCCTCCCGTTCAGGACTGCGTAAAAAGCGCCGAAAACAGCTGTTTGGCGCTTTGAAACTTCTCTCTGGGCAAAGGAGAGAAGAAGAGCTTGCTCGTGAGTAGGAGTCGAGTTCCCTAGCCTCCCTGGGTCTTCCCAGCGAGGTGAAGGTGAGAACTCCTCCGGAGCTCTGAGCTTCTCCGCAGATCGGGACGTCTTCGCTGCAAGCGAAGCCAGACGCCGTCTCCACTTCTGATTTTTTCTGAATAAATTGTGAGTACTTTTCACAGACGGAGCTAACTAGGAAGTTTGGATTTTCTATAAAGATCTTAAAACTTTGACTCAGACTTTAAAGTACTCTTCTCAAGGATTGAAATTGAAAGTTACTTCTTGGAGAGAAAAAAAATGGCTGCGGTTTGCTGCTTCTTTGTTCTAAAGAGATACTTTTACTTTCCTTCCGGTTGTGGATGGCTACATCGTTAAAGCTGTAAAAAATCTTTAAAAATTAAGGAAAAATCTCCAAAAAATAAGAAAAATTAAAGGAGAACTTGTTTTATTTTTAACTGTTTTGGACTGTATATTAAAAAAAAATTTAAACTTCAGAATGGCTTCTAAACGAGGTGCAGTTCCTCCAGCACTTAAGTCAGCTGTTTCCTCTCCAGCAGTACAGGCTACACAACAGAGAGCTAAAACTCCTCCACCCTCTTCACCACCTTATGTTACTTTAAAGGATTTACAGGACTCTTTGATGCAGATGCA
>NW_015423726.1:0-1339 GCF_001527695.2 Protobothrops mucrosquamatus | reverse complement strand
TACGCTCCCACAGAGTGGGTCTCCTCAGGGTGCCGTCGGCCAAACAATGTCGGCTGGCGACCCCCAGGGGAAGGGCCTTCTCTGTGGGTGCCCCCACCCTCTGGAATGAACTACCCCCCGAGATCCGGATGATTCCGGATCTCCTTACTTTCCGCCGCGCCCTCAAGACATGGCTTTTCCAGCAAGCGGGCCTGACCTAGGGAGGATTTTAGTTAGGGACGATTTTAAGTATAATTTTAATTGGAATACAGCCTCTAATATTTGGTTTTTAATTTGGTTTTAGAGGGGTTTTTATTTTTGTATATTGTTATTTGTATCTGTTTTAATATGCTGTGCACCGCCCTGAGTCCTGCGGGAGAAGGGCGGTATAGAAATTAAATTAATAATAATAATAATAATAAAAAATGCCCTTTCCTGGATCAACAAGCCCTGCTCATGGTCATCCACACCCTAGTCATTTCGCACCTTGACTACTGCGAGGCGTTCTACATGGGGCTGTCCTTGAAAAGGATTCAGAAGATTTCATTGGCTCAAAATGCAGCAGCCCCCCATGGTTGTGTGCTAGTCTAGATTTTCACAGGTGTGATTTCGCTTGCAGGAGGTGCATTGGTTGCCAGTTTGCTTCTGGGTTCAATTCAGGGTGTTGTTTGTCACCTTTGAATCCTTCATGGCTTGGGGTTATTTGAAGGGCTGTCTTTTCCCCATGTTGATATTATGGGTCCCCTCTCTTAAGGAGGTTCATCTAGTTCAGGGGTAGGCAACCTTGGCTCTTTTATGACTCGTGGACTTCAACTCCCAGAATTCCTGAGCCAGCCGGCTCAGGAATTCTGGGAGTTGAAGTCCACGAGTCATAAAAGAGCCAAGGTTGCCTACCCCTGATCTAGTTGGACCAAGAAGAAGGGCCTTCTCTATGGTGGCTCCCTCCCTGTGGAACATCATCCCTTTGGAGATAAGATTGACTCTCACCATGATACACTTTCAAAGGCCCTGAAAACTGGTTTGACCAGCAGACTTGGGGACCCCAGGATGATACGGAGTCCATCAAAAGATTGGTTTATACTTGTTTGTTTTAAATTTGGGTACTTATATTTTGACTTGGGATGAGGTGTTTGTAACCCTGTAATCAATTCTGGGAAGTCCGGGGGGGGATTGAAAGTGGGTGGGTGGGTAGAAATAGATATAAAATAATCAGGTGTACTGATGCTAAATTTTTGAGAAGCAGATGAGTTGTTATTGATATTAATGTATGCCTGTATTTGTATATTTGGTTTTTTTTGAAAATTAATAAAAAATTGTTTGGGAAAAAAAAAGAGATTGGTTTGAATGTTGTCAATGGTGT
>NW_015423725.1:0-1339 GCF_001527695.2 Protobothrops mucrosquamatus | reverse complement strand
GCTCCTTAACCAATCAGAACACACCTCCACCCAATCAGAACACAGCCAAGCTCCCACCCAATCAGCTCAAACCCCACTGGCAGTTAAAAGGAAGAAACAGCTGCGATCACACACTACTCCTAGAAGCACGAAGCTGAAGACACCAGCCTGAAGATGACGAATGTGACTTCGTCGAAACGTCGCCAAGACACTTCTAATTTTACGCGGGAGAAAACCCGAATATCCAAAGACCTACATATATATAGAATTATCTTGAGTTTGGTGCACCCTGTTGGCCCAAATATGGGAGAAATATGGGCTCTAGTTTGAGCTGATACAGGCAAAAGATTCCTTTCTCCCATATTTGGGCCGACAGGGTGCACCAAACTCAAGATAATTCTTCTCCCCTGTCTCATAGCTGATAAAGTGAGAAAGAACCTGTGGCCTAGAGGTTAATACAAACACCCGCGAAAACCTCAGAAAACAAATATCGTACCTCTACGGGGAGGAAATCCACTATCTGACCAGGACCTATGAAAAACTCGAGGTCCAAAGAGCTTCCATTTTATGTGACCTCGCATTCCTATGCAACTGCCGAGATCAAAATTTGATCCCCACAGGCTTCCAATTGAAATTCCACTCCAGCTCTGCAGCCACCAAATGCATCCTGAAAAGAACAGAATTGGCCCTAATCAGAAATGAACTTCACACAAAAAGATTCCTCCTAGATCGAATCAACAAAGATCTCCTCTCACTTCATCTCAAACTCAGCAACAAGATCCACCCCGCACTTTGGGACAAATCCAAACAACTCGCCGTCTGGAGAGACAAAACACAGACCACCCTCAAGACAGGCACACACACCAACAAACTCCGAAGAGTACAAGAACGCCAGAAACAAACCCCTCCTCCTTCACATCCACACATGAAACAAACAGTGCATAACATCTCAGATAGGATCCTCCCCAAAGCCGAAACCAATGTCCTTTCCAAAGGATTCAACTTTGCAGTCGCTCCCAAACACATCCCCACTGAAACCATTATATGCGGAGTTGAAACCAGCCTGACTAAAATCAACCCCGACGACGCTAACAGAATCAGACTCGAAATCACCAACATCCTCTTCACCAGCAAGCCACCTAAAAGCAACTTACCCAAAGAAGAACAGACAGCACTACTTAACCTGAAAGAAGACACCAGCATAATAATCCTACCAGCAGACAAGGGCAACGCCACGGTGGTTATGAACACATCTGACTACCAAACCAAATTAACCAACCTACTCCAAGACTCCACATACAAACCCCTAAACACAGATCCCACCACCTACCTGGAAAAAACCACTAGATCCAAAATAAAA
>NW_015423724.1:0-1339 GCF_001527695.2 Protobothrops mucrosquamatus | reverse complement strand
CAGCCGCCCAAAAATCGTCCCGGCCGGAGTCTTTCATGCCGCCCGAGCTCTTTCCGGCCGCCCAAGTCCTCTCCACGCCGCCCGAGTCCTCCCAGCTTTGCGGCCGAGGCCTCCCAGCTAGGCCGCAGTCGAGCAGGCCGCGTTCTTCCGGCTGCGGTCGTCTACACTGGGCCCGAGCTGGAACCGGGCCCAGGCTAGAAGGGAGCCGAACGGGTCAGGGCGGGCCTAAAACGGGCCGGGTGGGCTAGAACGGGACCGAGCGGGGGTTCGCCCACCCGCTCATCACCGCAAGCCCCCCCGAGGCACCCCCAAAACACCCCATGTCCACTTGCCGGGTCGAAATCCTTACGGAGCGTTCCGCTGACGATCCGCCATCTTGAGCATGCGCAGACAAGACAATGGAGTTCCTTAGCACTTTGCCTGCATTATAGATATCAATATCCACTACCAAGGAAATTCTAAAGTTACACTAATAGCTATACGTTATATTACCTAACATTTTTCTGAAATGATTGCCAAAAGTCTTTATTCTTGCTTCTGCTGGTTACTAAATTCTTTTTAAAAAACCATCTTGTTCAAGAACCTTGTTCAAGAACACGATACTTTCTGAGTTATCCCAGGTGATGCCTAGATGTAATACGAGATGTAGAGACAACTGAGCTCCAGTTTCATATTATTTAGTGCAAGGAAAACACAAACAGTTATTTTTTGTTTTGTCAGAATGGAAGAATATATGTTGGCAAGCAAGAGCTTAATGAAAGATGACAAAGTCCAAATTTTAACATGCTCTGAGTTTTGAGATATACCATTGAAAGGTATGATTTTAAAAACATATGTCCATAACTTCAGTGGTGAGATCATTATAGATACTGCAATGAATAGCAGAGCTATCCACCACTCCTACGATGGGCAGTACAGAATTCACCAGCAAAAGTGGCAATTGGCAATTTCAATTTTCATCTAGGAGCTCTATAAATGTCTATCTACCATAATTATTAGCACATAACCAGTCATGAAAATCTATTTCTGAATTCTGCTATATAATTCTTTTTTATATAGCATTTATTATACTGTCAGAAGGTAGAGAATTTGTGAACATTAGCTGCCTTTAGCTCACACTGGGCAGAAGTTGAAAATTATACAATGACAAATCCTAGTTGAAGAAGTGATGCACCACATAAACACATTTGTACATTCTTCCCCCTTCAGTTCTATATGTTAGTCAAATATGGAGCAAAAGAAAAACTAAAGCTATTGTTTATCTTGATCAGGAAACAGAACCTCAGAGAAGTTAGTTGTTTACTTCTGTTCAGCTCTATGTCGCTTCTTCAAATGGAAT
>NW_015423723.1:0-1339 GCF_001527695.2 Protobothrops mucrosquamatus | reverse complement strand
CGCTGAGGCGACGGCTCGTTTGCTTGTGCTTCGCCCCCCTCTTTACGCGCGCTTACGCGTTTGAGATGGCTTATTTGATATGAAAATGCTGTTTGCCAAATAAAGTTCATAGTTTCATAATATTGTTTTTCTTCAAGCGTGAGGGGGCCTCAATTTGTTTGCGCCTCGGGCCTCCTAACTACTAAATCCGCCACTGCCTACAGTATACTTTTCCAGTATACTTTTTCATTTCTTTTAAATGTTTCTTTGGGGAGAATTGTGGACCAGCAGAGTTTGCTTGATCAGCACTTTATCATAACACACTGAGGGTTCTTTTCAAAAGAGAAAAGGGGAAGTAAGTTGTTAACCACATAGATCAGTGATGGCGAACCTTTTAGAGACTGAGTGCCCAAACTGCAACCCAAAACCCACTTATGCATCATCGAGTGCCGGGCGGGTGTGGCCCATTGGGTGGGCGTGGCCCATTGGGTGGGCGTGGCTGCGGTGGTAACGGCAGACTGGGTGGGACTAAAAAGTTCAATCAATCAATTCCAACTTTGCAAGATCTTTTTTTTTTCCCGCAAGAAGTTGAAATTGACTGATTGATTGAACCTTTTTTTTTTTTTTGCACACGGCGGCGGAGGCCTAAAGCGAAAAGGTTTTATAAAACCCAGCTGAAGGCCTAGGACTGGGGCGATGGTGCGCATGCCCACAGAGAGGGCTCTGAGTGCCGCCTCTGGCACCCGTGCCATAGGTTCGCCACCACTGACATAGATGTTCTCTTGGAAGCTAATAACAATTGATGCTCACCCCTTTCTACATCGCAGTATAAACTCCTTGCTGTATCCACTATATTTGCCAAGTCCACTGTTTCCTTTTCCATCCAGCCTCCTTGTATATCCTCTGTTTGTGTAAATGACTCCCAAGGAACACCAGCAGCCCCATGTCACAGCACTGGTATTATTATAATTTCTTAAAAGTTTCTCCTGTAGACTGCTGTGCTGGTGACATTTCCCTCAAATTGCAATAACTAACCTGTCACAGGCTACAAACGCCAACAATGCAAAGCCATGTGGGGTTGACTTAATAAACCTCATTTACATTCATTTTGATTCACTCAGGCATCGAAAAACATTTCAACGGGGGAAGGGAAGGGGGGGAGAAATAACTAGGAACCTCTTCAAGCTGACATGATGTTTGCTGATACGATATGAGCGGGCTTAATAGCTGTGTGGATGCAAACATGTATTCTGTACAATATTTGCAAATACTTTTTTTATTTAGCTGCAAATTGTTTCTTGCACTGGCTGTGCAGCTGAAGTCCTGTTGATAGGCGTTCTCCACCCACCTGCCACCAGCT
>NW_015423722.1:0-1339 GCF_001527695.2 Protobothrops mucrosquamatus | reverse complement strand
TAATATTTTATCCAGCTTCTAAAAATCAGGCTGTATGTGAATAAAAATAATAATAATATCCAACGTTTGAATAGCTAGAATCTTTTGTACCACTTGTTACAATTTAAGGAGATCTGCTAATGGCTTCTATTGTTTGCGGAAAATTCTTTTAACAGTGCAGCTGATTTTTCATGTACAAAATAGGAATTGTTTAAAATGTATTTTTTCATATGTGGACTTGTTTTACAGACTGTGTTTTAATTTTTGCACTGTAGAGAAAGCACTAGCAAAAGGAGCAGTTTTAAATATGTTACTCATCTGCAATCCACCCCTTCCCCTTATAGCCAATATCGCTTTCTCAATGCATGTTAAAGAAGGATATTTTCATTAGAGAGTATCAGAAAAGCTTAGTTTAAATGCACTAACAAGGCTTAATCTTGCCAGTTACTAACAAGCTCACCTTCAGACCTGTTCTTATTTTCTGATATCAGGTGCCTCATTAACATTAATCACACATCTGATGCAAGCTGGACTCCAGTTTGTTTTTTCTAGGTCTGTACCTTTTCCATTTATATATTTACTTATTATATTTAGTTTTCATTAGGATCATGCAAATTTCTTTTTCCATGAAGAAAAATAGTGTGGGATCACAGCTGGGGAAATAAGTAAACTAGGATACCCAAATTCTAACAGCTTGTCACTGACTGCAGCTAACTGCTGCCTAGAACTAAATATGACATACCAGACCTTATTTCAGTTTCTTGCTACTGAGAATTGGTTGCCTCTCCTCAATCATATCAAGCATTGTGTCCATCTTTGAAGCCAACAATCTATGGGGATAGGATTGCTGCTTTGGTCTGGTCCTTAAAGTTTTGGCTGTTCCAAGGTGGAAATTGTGTTTCCTTCACCTAGGAATTCTGTAATACTCCACCTCTAGCTTGATTTGAAAGGTTAATTCAGTAAAATGCAAAGCTCTCTCTCCACAGGGCTAAATGCTTTTTGTTAACATAAAGATCTCACTCATACCAGTTTGAGGAACAAAGGATAGAAAGAAGGAACCCGCATTCTAAGCCTGGTCAAAAGGATTGCAATACAAAAGACAGGATTTCTTGGCATGGAAAAGAGAATTCCTGATGCCAAGAGGTTAATGATGATCATGGTATTATGTTGTATTAAACAATGTACAGCATATAGTAAAACATATGTTGTTAATTTAAGTAGCTAGTCATTACATTAAGCCTTAGCTCCTTTCACTTTTGAAAAGGTCACAAAATAGCAGCATGTTTTTCAATAAGTTATTTAATTCCGAAGAGGAATCTTGGAAAGGAGGCCAGCATTGCCCAAGATTGTCAGTATGTAC
>NW_015423721.1:0-1339 GCF_001527695.2 Protobothrops mucrosquamatus | reverse complement strand
CCGTACTCAGCGTGTGGTCCTCAATGGAACCGCATCTACATGGAGGGAAGTGTGTAGTGGGGTGCCCCAGGGCTCTGTTCTGGGCCCAGTGCTCTTCAACATCTTCATCAACGATCTGGACGAGGGGATAGATGGGGAACTCATCAAATTTGCAGATGACACCAAGCTGGCAGGAATAGCCAACACTCCAGAAGACAGGGTGAGGATACAGAAGGATCTTGACAGACTTGAACACTGGGCGCTATCTAACAAAATGAAATTCAATGGTGAAAAAAGTAAGGTTCTACATTTAGGCAAGAAAAACCAAATGTTCAGGTATAGTATAGGGGGTACCTTTCTCAATAGTAGTAACTGTGAGAGGGATCTCAGAGTCCTAGTGGACAATCATTTAAATATGAGCCAGCCGTGTGCTGCAGCTGCCAAAAAGGCCAACACAGTGCTGGGCTGCATTAACAGAGGGATAGAATCAAGATCACGTGAAGTGTTAATACCACTTTACAAGGCCTTGGTAAGGCCACACTTGGAATACTGCATCCAGTTTTGGTCACCGCGATGTAAAAAAGATGTTGAGACTCTAGAAAGAGTACAGAGAAGAGCAACAAAGATGATTAGGGGACTAGAGGGTAAAGCATATAAGGAACGGCTGCTGGAATTGGGGATGTCCGGTTTAAAGAAGAGAAGGACGAGGGGGGACATGAGAGCAGTGTTCCAATATCTCAGGGGCTGCCCCAAAGAAGAGGGAGTCAAGCTATTCTCCAAAGCCCCTGAAGGCAGGATAAGAAGCAACGGGTGGAAACTAATCAAGGAGAGAAGCAACCTAGAACTAAGGAGAAACCTCCTGACAGTGAGAACAATTAACCAGTGGAACAACCTGCCTCCAGAAGCGGTGAATGCTCCAACACTGGATGTTTTTAAGAAGAGACTTGACAGCCGTTTGTCTGAAATGGTGTAGGGTTCCTGCCTGGGCAGGGGGTTGGACTCGATGACCTCCAAGGTCCCTTCCAACTTTATTATTATTATTATTATTATTATTATTATTATTATTATTATTATTATTATTATTATTATTATTATTATTATTTGTCTTTTTTTGAAAAACCCGTGTTGGCTTTTAGTAATGACTTTGTTTGCCTCTAGGTGTTCGCTGATTCGTTGTTTGATTATCTTTTCCAGAATCTTCCCAGGTATTGAGGTCAGGCTGATAGGTCTGTAATTTCCTGGGTCCATTTTTTTTCCTTTTTTGAGGATGGGAACTACATCAGCTCTTTTCCAGTCCTCTGGTAGTTCCCCTGTGCTCCAGGATCTTTGAAAAATATAGTTCAGTGGTTCAGAGATCACA
>NW_015423720.1:0-1339 GCF_001527695.2 Protobothrops mucrosquamatus | reverse complement strand
AACAATGATGATGATGATGATCTGAAGGATGTAGAATGTTGGTCTGCTTATCCAGTATTGACCATAGGGATTATTCAGGAATTTGGGCAAGAATTTTCCAACGCTACGGAAGATTCAGCTAGGTATCTTTGCCATGGAAAACTGGTATATGTAGTCCTCTTCTTACAGTTGTTTAATGACAGTTCAGAATTATGATGTATTTGGAAAAAATGACTTACAATTCATCCTCAAAATTACAACTGTTATACTCTCTGCGCAGTCACATGATATTATTTCCAATGCTTAGCAACTAGCTCACATTCACAACAGTGTTGCAGTGTTTTGTGGTCCTGTGATCACAATTTTTGACTTTCCCACCTGGCAAGCAAAATCAATTGGGGAACCTGGATTTGCTGAACAACCATGTGACTTACTTATCAATCATAATAAAAATGATCATAAAGTCAGTAGTCATGTGACTGATTCATGACTACATCCAGTGGTGGTAGCAAATTTTTTGTTGCCCAGGCCCAGAATGGACTTCCGGAAATGGCATCCACAGAGAGAACCAGCTGTTCACATATGTGAATCCCACCACTGACTACATCGCTTAATGACAGAAATTCCAAACTCAGTTGTGATTGTAAGTTGAGGACTACTTATATTCCGTCCCTGAAAAACCAGCCTTCTTGAGAGACAATGCTCTTTTGCAACTGGAATTTCACCTTTGAAGAAACTCCAAAATAACTTTCTCATAATTTAGTGTTGGTAATTTATATATAAGAACCTGTTCTAGGAATTCTGATGGGTGGGAGAGAAGAACGTTGGGACGCTTTAAAAGGATATTGAATCGGCATAACTGTCAGCTTTGATATATATAGATGTATATGGATGCTTTTCATACCCTGGTTGCTTCTGCTGGCAATGATCTCTGAAACATTTTCTATTAAGAAATGCCATATTTGTGGGACCGTAGGAGTAATTGTATCGTCCCCTCCTTCAAAGAAGGCATGAAACTTGTAAAGGTACCTCTCTAATAGAGAAATATAGCAAGAGCAGCCAGCGAAAGTAATTTGTTATGAAACAGGATAATAAATCTATTTTCCTCCTCCGGAGTTCCCACAGGTTTTAGGACTACGTTATCTTAATGTTACAAAAAGTTGGAATTGTTATACGATATTGAAGAAAACCTCACCACAAAGTTCATGAAACTGCTACAAAGGAAAAATCAATAAAGGCACGCTGGAGTCCTCTGGGGGAAAGAAAGCTGTCTTTGTGTGTGTGTGTGTGTGTGTGTGTGTGTGTGTGTGAGAGAGAGAGAGAGAGAGAGAGAGAGAGAGAGAGAGAGAGAGAGAGAGAG
>NW_015423719.1:0-1339 GCF_001527695.2 Protobothrops mucrosquamatus | reverse complement strand
ACACCCCCCCCAAATTTCAGAGGCAGATCAATTTATGCAAAGAAATCGGCCTCCCTACTGGCTAAAAATCTGCTATCCATCATGGAGCCAGCAGAAGTTACAAGGCTGAGAGTCCGGCTAAGATATTGGGCAGGACAGACAGACAGACAGGCAGGCAGACGTGCCCCCTTCCCTTGGAGCAGGGGTAGGCAACCTTGGCTCTTTTATGACTCGTGGACTTCAACTCCCAGAATTCCTGAGCCAGCATAGCTGGCTCAGGAATTCTGGGAGTTGAAGTCCACGAGTCATAAAAGAGCCAAGGTTGCCTACCCCTGGCCTTGGAGGAAAGCTGCTTAGGGCTAAACGTCCCCTGGAAGACTTCCATGCAGGAGTTTAACCTGCATGCCCCACAAAAGCAGACAGTTCTTTAAAAGGGTTTTTAAAGAGGGCCAGCTAAATCATCGACTGTATATCCACATCTCTGTTCATCAAGCGTTTAAGGCAATCAGAGGCGGGACAAAATGAAGGGAAGATGTAGCTTTCCCCTCCAAGCTGGCAGCTGAGTCAGATGGCCTGGAGGTGAGGAATGCGCCCGGCCTCTGCTGAACGTGATTTCATTAACCACGATTTGGGGAACAAGCCATGGCGGACTGTGATAAACATATTGGTGATAAACATGGTCCACATGCGTTAAAAGCACATTGGGGCTGAATTTAAGCCATCTGTTGAGGCTGCCTCCCTCTCTGCAGCTGGGCCCATAAGGGGGAGCTGAGGATGAGCAGAGACAAGCCCCCCTCACACCCCCAGGGGTTTCTTGGCAGCATGCTCCCCCTTGGGCCTGCACTGGAGGGTGTGTGTGTCTCTCTTTCAGTGTTTCTCCGTCTCCCGGCTCTGCTCCTCTTTGTCCATAGAATCATAGAGTCCTAGGGCAGGAAGGGACCTTCTAATACCTCCCCCGCCCAAGGTAAGAGTCCTTAGACCACCATGGAAGATTCTCCTGCATCCCCCTCTTCGTCCCATGCTTTTCCTATCTCCCCCCTCCCTACCCCCTTCCTTGTCTTGCTCAGGTGTCCTGCCTGGTGAGGTTTACAAGCTTCGCTTCCCAGCTGAGGAGGTCTCCACGTCCTCTGTCCACAGACCAGGGTTAAATAGTGAGATTTGAGCACTAATGATGTTCCTTAGTTGGGTCATGGAACGTCTGCAAGGAAACCACCCAGCTCAGAGACTCCCAAAGACCCCACTGTCCTCCTTCCCCCTGCAAACCCCCTTCCAGCACTGATGATGTTCCTTAGTTGGGTCATGGAGCGTCTGCAAGGAGACCACCCAGCTCAGAGACCCCCAAAGACCCCACTGTCCTCCT
>NW_015423718.1:0-1339 GCF_001527695.2 Protobothrops mucrosquamatus | reverse complement strand
GTTCTCACCTACATCGTCCATATAGGACGACTCGGGAACTCAACTCCTACCCCGGGCAGCTCACCTATCCCCTTATGCCCAGGGGAAAGGTATCAAGCCGTTTGACAGCTGATGCTGGCTGTCAAACCGGCTTTTACGCGAAACAGGCGGGAGGCAGCAAACAGCTGCGACCGACGAAGTCGCCTGCCACCGGAAGTCCGGCCTGGCGTAGTTTTGATTGGGCTTTGCTAGGGGTTTTATATGGGGTATTTTAGAGCAGGCTTTTTATTCAATATTTATTGTGATTTTTATTATTGCCTGTTCACCGCCCTGAGTCCCGTAAGGGAGATAGGGCGGTATATAAATTTAAATAATAATAAATAAATAAATAAATGGCCTGTTTTCCTTGTAACCTTGTTATCTTCTGGGAGGAGGCTTCATGGTATCTGAAGCAGAACATCCAGATTCAGTCACAGTTTTGTTCCATACAGTATCAACCTTGTGAACTCTAAAGCTTCCTTTCCATTATGTATTCAAAATGGACAGTGATTAATATTTATATGTTATTTATATGTAAGTGTGGTAGGTTTATATATATGTTGTATATAGCCGGTTCAAATGTGTGTTATGCAGGGTTTTTTTTGTCATAGAATGCACCGGAACAGAGTTCCGGCACCTTTTTTCGACGGATTTTCCAGAGTTGCATTCTTTTCCTATTGTTGCCCTTCCTATTCTCGTTTGCTTTTGAAAATGCCCTGCTGGTGGTACGGTGCGAGCAGGGTCCCCTCCGGTGCTGTCCGCCTCCTCTAGGAGGAGCCATGAGGCACCGGAGCACAACAGCCAGAGCATGGCTTGATTGGCTGGGTTGGACCATGTGATATGGAAGTCTATGGTGGCAGTGGGAGACACATAAATATGGAGGCCATCTTTCATGAGAGAGTGAGTGAGCCTTTTGCCTTCCCTTACAGAAGGTGGGGTGTGAGGTTAAAAAGAGGCGAAGCGAGAGGAAAGAAAGGCGGCTGGTGTGGAAGCTTGCCTGACAGCGAAACTTTGCTGTTTCAGTTTCTTGGGTAGTTCAAAGGCTGGGATGTCTACGAAAATCTCTTTTTAGTCTTTTATACTTTATATTCAAACTGCAGAGGGGAAGAATAAAAATAAAGTCAATGTCTTGTGATTTGGAGGTATTATTATTAATAATAATATATATTAATTATGTATTGGTCAGATGTAAAGGTAGACCTACAGTATGAGGTTTAATCAGATCTATTTATTAAATTGGGTTTAACTTAAAGGTAAATTAAAAGTAATCTGTTCACTGACAAAGTTTCAACTTTAATTTGTTTCAAGTCAATATCCATAT
>NW_015423717.1:0-1339 GCF_001527695.2 Protobothrops mucrosquamatus | reverse complement strand
AGAAAGAATATGCTGCAGCAGCCGACATGTTCCAGCCTTGTCCCTTCGCTTCCTCCAGGCTTCTCCCCCCAACCTGCCTTCCACTCACCTTCCATTTGCTGTTTCGAGCCTGGGAAGAACACTATGGGTGAGAAGGAAGAGGAAGTTCCTCAGCCCTTCTCCTCTCTGCGACTTCCTTTCTAGCAATACTCGATGGTGTCGTGTTAGAGCGCCACCTAGTGCCAGTATATGCTCTCCTCCCCTGCACTCAGGCTTCAGCTCCAGGCAGCATTCGCTCCATAAGACGCACAGACATTTTCCCCCACCTTTTGGGGGAGAAAAAGTGCGTCTTATAGAGCGAAAAATACGGTACATACTGGGAGGAAAAAACTTCCTAGCTGATGCTCTATCCACATTGCCCCAGTACAAAAGCGACCGCGAAGAGGTTAACAAGGCAATTATCTCCAATCCACAAACTGCCGCTCAACTCATGCCTCGCAAGGTCCCTAATCCTGATGACCCTGGGGAAAATAAAATAAAACAAGAGCTCCTCACTAATCAATGGTTCAAAGACAATCAAACCTCCCTAACATGCAGCCATGATGTAAAACAGGCTGGACACTTTGGATATCTAAAAACTCTAAATTTCATCCGCCAGCAATTTTGGTGGCCGGAGCTGAAATGGGATGTGGAAAACTATGTCAAGAGTTGTGATGTATGTGCCACCATGAAAAGAATTCCAGGGGAAACCCCTAGATTACTGCAGCCAGTGGCAGACTCTTCTCCTCTATGGGAAGAAATAGCTATGGACTTTATAGTAGACCTACCTGAAAGTAGAGAAAATACTGTCATCTGGAGTGTGATAGACCTGATTTCAAAGCAGCTCATTTCATCACCTGCAAAGGACTCCCATCTGCCCAACGACTGACTAAATTGTTCCTGAAACATATCTATTGGCTGCATGGCACCCCTAAGCAAATAATTTCTGACAGGAGGGTGCAGTTCACAGCGAAGTTTTGGAGGAGTTTTCTTAAATTAATTGGATCATCTCAAGGCCTATCATCTGCTTTTCATCCATCTACCAATGGGGCCACAGAATCTGCCAACAAGATGGTGGAGCAATATCTCAGATGTTATGTTTCATACCAACAAACAAACTGAACCAACCTCCTCCCTTTCGCAGAGGTGGCTTACAATAATTTTGTGCAGAGCAGCACCAGCTACATGCCTTTCAGAGTAGCCACAGGAAAAGAGTTGGGCCCAATACCTGAATACCTTCAGGTGCCATCCACTTCCCAGACACTTGACCAATGGGTGAGGGGGTGGGAAGAAGTTTGGAGAAACACAAAAACTGCTTTTA
>NW_015423716.1:0-1339 GCF_001527695.2 Protobothrops mucrosquamatus | reverse complement strand
TGGGGGTCACCAGCCGGCATTGACTGGCCGACGGCACCCTAAGGAGGCCCTCTCTGTGGGAGCGGACTGGTCGAAGGGAGATATTTGGTAGGAGGCGGTCTTGCAAATACCTAGGTCCATTGCCATGGAGCGCTTTAAAAGTTGTTACTAACACCTTGAAGCGCACCCGGAAGGCCACCGGCAGCCAGTGCAGCTCGCGTAGGAGAGGTGTTACATGGGAGTATCTAGAGGCCCCCAAAATCCCCCGCGCGGCCGCATTCTGAACTAGCTGGAGCCTCCAGGTGCACCTCAAGGGGAGCCCCATGTAGAGAGCATTGCAATAGTCCAGGAAGGAAACAACGAGGGCTTGAGTGACCGTGCGTAGGGCATCCCAATCCAGAAAGGGGCGCAACTGGCATATCAGGCGAGCCTGATGAAAAGCCCCTCTGGCCACGGCCGTCACATGATCGTCTAAAGACAGCCGAACATCCAGGAGGACGCCCAGGTTGCGGGCCCTCTCTGCAGGTGCTAATGACTCGCCCCCGATAGCCAGAGATGGAGCCAACTGGCTATGACGTGACGCCGGAAACCACAGCCACTCGGTCTTGGACGGGTTGAGTCGAAGCCTGTTCCTCCCCATCCAGACTCGCATGGCCTCCAGGCACCCCCCCTTCAGTGTGTCTCATATATTTGAACAACTTCACAACTTTTACACTCCCATTTTACTATTGGAGTTTTATATATGGACCATTAAACTAACATCTTGCCTAATTTGTCAAATGTAAGTATGTTAAAAAGGTTCCTTCATTCTCATAAAAATATATATAATTTCTACTTCCTAACCGAGACAAAAAAACTTGTAAAATACAATTGCAACCTGACATTCAGACTGCAATTTTCTTCTTCTTTTTATTGTTGTTTTTCTGGAATTTGAAATGCAGATTACATACCCACCCACATACACAAGAAAGAAGTGGATTAGACTGATTAGGACAATGAATGAGTTTGGAATGGTTTGTACAAAAGGAGCAACACACACACACACACCAAACTCATGGATTCTTTGTGACTTTTTTATTTTTAGTAAGAAAATTGTAGATTAAGAAACTGATTGGACAGTAATCCCCAGGAATTATCAGGATTTGAGATTCGATTCTAAAATCTACAAGAGAAGATTGAGAAGGAGAAGAAGAAACAACACATCATCTTAAAAGTTCCACATGTTTCTTAAAAATAGAAATAAAAACATTCAGGGACGTTTGTATGACTAAGCATATTGATTGGCTTGGAGAAGACTTTCCGTTTCATTGTTCCAATACATCTATGTCTATATATCTATATTTATATCTATATATTAAGA
>NW_015423715.1:0-1339 GCF_001527695.2 Protobothrops mucrosquamatus | reverse complement strand
AGGGAACTGAAATAATAAAAGAAAAGGTTCAAAGGAAGAGGGGGAACTTACTGTGTTCGCTGAACAATGGGGGAGGTTCCAAGCCGAACATAAGAGCTCTGGATTCCATTGTCTTTCATTCGGAATATCTCCCGCACACTAAATAATTCCATCAAGTCAAACCCTGCCAAAACAACAATAACAAAAGCAAACATGAAAGGCCAAAGAAAGACTGTTTAGCTGTTGATAGATATTATTTATTCATATCTACTAATATGAATTAATAATAGTTTAAATTAACATACCTTTCATTAATTTGGTGTAGTGCTGAAGGGGGTGGCTTAGAAACCAGGACAATGGGAGTTCTAGTCTGCCTAAGGTATGAAAGCTGGTTGGGTGACTTTGGGTCCTCACTCTCTCTCAGCCCAACCCACCTTACACACTTCTTATACCTTACACAGTTGGCTTTGTCTAGTCTAGTGAAAAGGACCAGGGAAGACATGATCACAGTGTTACAATATTTGAAAGGCTGTCAACAAAGAAGAGGGGGTCATTGTATTTTTCAAAGCATCAGAAGGCAAGACACAAAGCAATGGATGGAAACTAAATAAGGAGAGCAGCAACCTAGAACTAAGGAGAAATTTCCTAACAGTGAGAACAATCAACCAATGGAATAAGCTTGCTTTTAGAAGTTGTGAGTGCCCCATTGCTGGAGGTTTTCACGAAGAGACTGGCAGCCATTTATCAGAAATGGTGTAGAGTCTCCTGCTGAAGCAGGGGGTTGGACTAGAAGATCTCCAAGGTCCCTTCCAACTTCGTTATTCTATGGTCTATGTTCTTGTGAGGAAAATAGGATGAGGAAAGATTGTTATTTATGTTCACCACCTCGAGGTACCTATTAAGTAATAAAGGCATCCTAAAATGTGCCGCCAAAGAGATGGCTAGGTGTAACAAAACCAAGATGGGATGTTTCTTTCTCACTCTTTCTTCAATCTCTGGACTGCATAATCACTTCTTCTAAGACCTTTCCTCAAGACAGCTACAAATTCCTTTATTTATTACTATTTTTCCTGTAAGTTTTTTTAATGTCCATTGGCACACAGCTTCTTTGTTTCTCCAGTTAATTGTGGTAACCTGTTTCCACTGGGCACAGTATAATAGAAAGAAGAGGGAGTCAAGCTATTTTCCAAGGCGCCTGAAGGCAGGACAAGAAGCAACGGATGGAAACTAATCAAGGAGAGAAGCAACCTAGAACTAAGGAGAAACTTCCTGACAGTTAGAACAATTAACCAGTGGAACAACCTGCCTCCAGAAGCGGTGAATGCTCCAACACTGGAAGTTTTTAAGAAGAGACTGGACA
>NW_015423714.1:0-1339 GCF_001527695.2 Protobothrops mucrosquamatus | reverse complement strand
TGACTCATGGACTTCAACTCCCAGAATTCCTGAGCCAGCATAGCTCAGGGGTAGGCAACCTCGGCTCTTTTATGACTCATGGACTTCAACTCCCAGAATTCCTGAGCCAGCATAGCTCAGGGGTAGGCAACCTCGGCTCTTTTATGACTCATGGACTTCAACTCCCAGAATTCCTGAGTCAGCATAGCTCAGGGGTAGGCAACCTCGGCTCTTTTATGACTCATGGACTTCAACTCCCAGAATTCCTGAGTCAGCATAGCTCAGGGGTAGGCAACCTCGGCTCTTTTATGACTCATGGACTTCAACTCCCAGAATTCCTGAGCCAGCTTAGCTCAGGGGTAGGCAACCTCGGCTCTTTTATGACTCGTGGACTTCAACTCCCAGAATTCCTGAGCCAGCTTAGCTGGCTCAGGAATTCTGGGAGTTGAAGTCCACGAGTCATAAAAGAGCCGAGGTTGCCTACCCCTGGCATAGCTTAATTGTGGTCGTAAGTTGAGGACTACATGTAATACTATCTCTTGAGCCTGGGTCTTCTTTGCCTCAGCACCTGCCTCTGGAACAGCAACACCCCCCCCCAAAAACCTCTGTATGGCTCCCACCCTGAGAGTGGCCACAAAGTCTTTGAAAACCAGGGTCCTCCCAGCCCTTCCTTTTGAGGGATAGTTGAGCTCCTCCTGTAGGATTCTTTTTCTTATTTGTAGGGCTTTTCCTTTAGACCAGGGGTAGGCAACCTCGGCTCTTTTATGACTCCTGGACTTCAACTCCCAGAATTCCTGAGCCAGCATGGCTCAGCTTGGAAACGTCTCCCTTTCCCCTCAGCATGGCTGGCTCAGGAATTCTGGGAGTTGAAGTCCACGAGTCATAAAAGAGCCGACGTTGCCTACCCATGGCCTGGCTCAACGCATTTGAGCACCTCTCTTTGCGAAGGGCTCCGCCAGGAATAAACGGAGGCCGAGGGAGTTCAAACAAGCCGCGGTGTGCGGCGCAGCTCCTTAAGGAAACGCGGGTTGCTCCCAGCCCCAAAACCGCCTCGCGATTCGGCCTGAAAGCGCAGAGCGCGCAAAGACCGCGGAACTGCGAGAAGCGCTGGAAAACGCGCGTGGCTAGCGGGAGGCAGCCGCGCAGGAGGAGGTGTGGGGGGGGCGTCCCTGGGTGGGAGAGAGGCTTCCCCTCCCGGGCGAAGCTTCTCTGGTTTGGTGCGCTTGTTCGTATCCTGCAAATACGTTTAACGAGACCGTCGTTTCGGATTGGGAACGTGGGGGGGGGGGGGGACAGGATGAAGCTTTTGGCTGGGTGGAAAAAAATCGATTTATTCCTTTTCTTCCCACTTTCCCCCCCC
>NW_015423713.1:0-1339 GCF_001527695.2 Protobothrops mucrosquamatus | reverse complement strand
CTTCTTCTTCTTCTTCTTCTTCTTCTTCTTCTTCTTCTTCTTCTTCTTCTTCTTCTTCTTCTTCTTCTTCTTCTTCTTCTTCTTCTTCTTCTTCTTCTTCTTCTTCTTATTATTATTATTATTATTATTATTATTATTATTATTATTATTATTATTATTATTATTATTATTATTATTATTATTATTATTATTATTATCTTCATCCTTCCAGAATGCAAGAAGCTAAATAAGAGAAATGTTGTTCTAAAATATGAAAACATTCTTACTGGTAAGAGATGTTTGACTGGAACTGAGGGAAACCCAGGTTCAAGGATGGTGGTGGATTCTTTTGTTGAAATTCGTTGGATGTCTTCAAGCAAACTCTGGATTACTGTCTGTCTGTTTTAAACTGAATTCCTGCATCGAGCAGATAATTAACCTGAAAGATCTCAAGAGCTTTCTCTATGACTCCATGGTTCTGGCCAATCACAACTTCTTGTATTAAGAATGAAGCCCACTTGGCCCCTTGCACTGTGTGACATTACGCTATAGAAAGCAGGGAAATTGTGTCTCAAATCCCAGCTGAGGTTTTGACAAGCATCATGATGAGTTTTATCGCTTGGCTCTAAGAAATGGAGCAGAACATGAAAATTGGTCTACACCCTGGTCACCCGTTCCAGGATATGAAGCAAAAATCTGATTCGGATACTAGATCTGCAAAGTGGTAGCCCGTACAAAAAGTAGGAGCAGCTTCATTCAGGAAAACAGGTATGTAGGTCCACTTTCCCAGTTTTCCTTTTATTCAAGTATGAAGCCTCATTTCACTAGTGAGAACGGAAGTATTTTAACATTTGAGGATATAATTCAGCCTACTGAATCATCTCCATGGGAGAGAAATCTTCCAGATTCGTTTATTCATTTGTCTTAGATGCTACCCAACTCCAATCTACTCTGGGCAGCTCACAACATATAAACAAAACATCTATTGTTCCAGTAACCAGACTGTCTTTATACTGTGTGTCCCAAATTGTAAAGTAAAAAGTAGTTAAACTTTTTCTTAAGTGGGTCATTCAATCTGTTTGACTTGAACATTATAGATTTAATTCATGCAGTAGACCTAGAAAGCTGATGCTTATTTAAAAAAAATGGGGGGGGGAATCATGGAATTGTCACCATGTTGTTTGTGAACATATTTCCCTCTGCTTGGGCAGATTTTAATGTTGATACAATATTGTGTAAGTATAAATTTTTAGGTAGCTCATTAGTAGCTAGAACAGCTGCATGAAAAGTGAAAAATATAAAGAATATGGTATAAAGGATAAGACTTCTACCCCAAAATGGAATTGCAGGGAAATTTCAT
>NW_015423712.1:0-1339 GCF_001527695.2 Protobothrops mucrosquamatus | reverse complement strand
AGTCCACAAATCATGAAGGGGCCAAAGTTTTCCCCATGCTGGCTCAGGAATTCTGGGAGCTGAAGTCCACAAATCATGAAGGGGCCATAGTTCCCCCATGCTGGCTCAGGAATTCTGGGAGTTGAAGTCCACAAATCATGAAGGGGCCATAGTTCCCTCATGCTGGCTCAGGAATTCTGGGAGTTGAGGTCCACGAGTCAGGAGCATGGAAGGCTTTCTCAGATTTGGGGTGCTTGTGATTAAGAAAGGGCATTTCTTGGGGAAGTTGAAATAGAAAGACAAATGAGCTGAAAAAAGGGTTCATACAAGTAGGAATCAGTAAAAAAAAAAAAGAGAAAAAGACAAAGCTCCAAGAACTTGTCACTGGGAAATTCAAACCTGCATCTGTGTTTGATGGTTAAGCAAAGCCCTGAAGACCCATATTTCATTATTTGCAATCATTTATTTCATGTCAGTTTCTCAGTCTTTGCGGCAAACAATACAGCTCATCTCCTCATATGACAGTCATGTGCATGATTATAACTGTG
Organism: Protobothrops mucrosquamatus; assembly: GCF_001527695.2. NCBI lineage: Eukaryota > Metazoa > Chordata > Lepidosauria > Squamata > Viperidae > Protobothrops > Protobothrops mucrosquamatus. The sequence goes on along the minus strand of NW_015423712.1, from coordinate 812 downwards.
GCGCTTTGATCTCCCGAAGCTATTTTCTGTCCCTTCCTGGTACCCATCACTTCCCCTTGAAGCAGTTGGAGGCTGAGGACTGACCGTATGACCAATGGTCTTTTCATTAACCAACACTTTCAAAATCACCTATTAGCAAGATGCATTCCAGAAGCAACAGGAGAAGTAGTTTATGAGGGGAGGAATGGAGAATCATGAATATGATTTGCGGTGAAAGATCCCATGCCTGCTTCTTGTTTTTCTTTCTAGCACTGTTCCAATATTTGAGGGTCTTCTACAAAGACAAGGGGGGTCAAACTATTTTCCAAAGCACCAAAAGGCAAGATGAGAAACAACGGTTGGAAATTAACCAAGGAGAGAAACAACCTGGAACTAAGGAGAAATTTCCTAACTGTGAGAGCCATCAACCAATGGAACAACTTAGAAGTTGTGGGTGCTCCATCACTGGAGAACTTTCAAAAAGAGACTGGACAACCATTTGTCTGTAATGGTATAGGGCAGTGATGATGAACCTTTTAGAGACCGAGTGCCCAAAAACCTTTGCAGCATTGTATGCACAAAGATGTGAATAAAAATATGTGTGTGTAAATATAAGCTGTCCAATCTCTTCTTTAAAACCTCCAGCTTGTGAAGTCAATTCATCCCACTGATTAATTGTTCTGTCAGGAAGTTTCTCCTTAGTTCTAGGTTGCTTCTCTCCTTGATCAGTTTCCATCCGTTGCTTCTCGTCCTGCCTTCAGGCGCTTTGGAGAATAGCTTGACTCCCTCTTCTTTGGGGCAGCCCCTGAGATATTGGAACACTGCTATCATGT
>NW_015423711.1:0-1339 GCF_001527695.2 Protobothrops mucrosquamatus | reverse complement strand
GTCCACGGGTGCACTGTTTGTCAACAGTCAAGGCCGGAGATGCCCCAGGCCCCAGTTCATAGGTGGGAGGAGACTCATACCCCATGGTCGAGGGTCCATATCGACTACGCTGGGCCCTTTCAGGGGCAATTCTTCTTAATTCTCGTGGACAGCCATTCCAAGTGGCTAGAGGTCATGCCTGTCTCCTCCACTACCACTGATAGGACCATCCAGGTGCTGAGAGGGATCTTCGCCGCACATGGACTTCCAGATGTCCTTGTCTCCGACAACGGGCCCCAATTCACGTCGTTTGAGTTCAAGGCGTTCCTCCAGGCCAACATGATCTGGCATGCCACATCTGCACCGTTCCATCCAGTTTCCAACGGCCAGGCTGAACGAATGGTGCGCACAACCAAGGATGCCTTAAAGAGGATCACGCACGGGACCTGGCATCACAGGTTAGCGGACTTTCTTCTTTGCCACCGCACCACACCTTGCACAGCTACTGGAAAGAGCACAGCTGAACTCCGCTGGGGTCGCCGCCTCATCATGAAACTGGACAGATTGCACCCAGACTGGGTGGCTTCACAGGTGTCACAGCCGCGGGCACCTAGGAGACTACAAGTGGGAGATCCGGTCTGGGCAAGGAACTATGGACCAGGACATCTCTGGGTCACAGCAGTGGTATGCAAGGTCTCTGGGCCGCTGTCATACGAAGTGGCCTTGGACAATGGTCGTGTGATCCGACGTCACATTGACCAACTGCGCTGGAGGCTTCCCAGCAACTCTTCCGCTCCTAGCTCTGCTCTCGGGGGGGGGAGGAGGACCACAATTACGATTGTGGACCACAGTCTCTCCAATATCCCCAGGCTTCAGCTATTTCTCCAAACAGGGAGTCTGCAGAAAGGGGGTTCGCCATGGAGGCAGCTCCGGCCTCTGGCACTCAGGCCACTCCAGCTGCTGGTCTAGGGCTCGAGGGACAGGGCTCCCAAGAGGAGTCCATTGGGGACTTGGGGAATTCCACCCCACCACTGGACTTGGGGAATTCCACCCCCCCAAGGAACCCTGGCTTGGATTTAGCAGATCCATCCAGTCAGCAGCTGGGTGGGTCCCCTGGGTCTTTGGGGCAACAAAGTCCTGGTCTGCCTAGCCTGGCAGGGGAGCTGGCAGGCCAGGCACACACACCGGCCATGAGAAGATCAGGGTGGGCCAGAGGTCCTCCCAAATACTTACAAGACTATGTACGGTCCTTGTCAGTTCATGGGCAGGCCTAGTAGTCTGGGTTAAGTAATGCAGCTCAAGGGGAGTGGGGAGCATGGCGGTAGCAAGACTGTAGTGTTGTGTATATATAGATGCAACG
>NW_015423710.1:0-1339 GCF_001527695.2 Protobothrops mucrosquamatus | reverse complement strand
TTGAAGCGCACCCGGAAGGCCACCGGTAGCCAATGCAGCTCGCGCAGAAGCGGCGTAACGTGGGAGTGACGAGTCCCTCCCAACACCGCCCGCGCGGCCGCATTTTGGACCAACTGGAGCCTCCGGGTGCTCCTCAAGGGAAGCCCCATGTAGAGAGCATTGCAGTAGTCCAGGCGGGAAGTCACAAGGGCATGAGTGATCATGCGTAGGGCGTCCCGGTCCAGAAACGGCCGCAACTGGCGAATCAGGCGAACCTGATAAAACGCTCCCCTGGTCACGGCCGACAACTGTTGCTATGCTTTTTTAATAATAATTTTTATTAAGGTTTTAAAATACAAATATCATAACCTAGTACAAACTAAGACAACTATAAAAAAGAAAAAAGTGCAGAGGAAAAAAGAGGGAAAAGGAAAAAAAAATACCTCAGGAAAGGAATTTTCCCTTCATCAAGACAAATACACACAATTTAATAACTTATCATCAGGGTCTCTGTTTATGGAAGGTTGGCCCTATTCTGATGTAAGAATATGGGTGTGTTAATTTGTGTCTGAGCGAGGTAAAAGAGGCATGAAGAGATTTCTCTCAGTGTTGTTGCGGTCATGGCAGAATTTATCTCAGTGAAAAAGGCCAATCAGAAATCCCTAAAAAAATTTTATTTTCATATCCTTAGTGATGGAGCAGATCTAGAAAATGTACCTACAGGCGGTCCTCAACCTATGACCTAAATTGGGACCAGAATTTAGGTGGTTATTAAGTGAATTGTGTCTGATTTTATAATCTTTTTTTTGCTTTGGTTGTTAAGTGAGTCATTGCAGTTGTTAAGTGAGTTTGGCTTCCCCCATTGACTTTGCCTTGGGAAGCCAGCTGGGAAGGTCACAAATGGTGATCACATAACCCTGGAATGCTGCAACAGTTGTAAATACATGCCAGTTGCCAAGCACCTGAATTTTGATCATATGACCGTAGGGATCCTGCAACAATTGTAAGTGTGAGAAACCGATTGTAAGTCATTTTTTTCCAGGGCTGACGTAACTTTCAACAGTTGCTAAAGGATTGGTTGTTAAGTCAAGGACTACCTGTATTCTTCTCCTGCTATGGATTTGGGAGAAGTACAGAAGTACCGGCAACAATGCATATCAGCTCAATTAAACAACCGCTCTAAAATATTGCTTTAAAGACCTCCAGATGCTAATGAAAAAAATGCCACAGCATGTCAACTTTGAAATACACACGTCAGCTCTCAAAAGTTGCCAGATATGAAAATGATTGCATCTAGACGTCAAACTGCCTAGCATTGGGCAGTACTCATCACTTACAACAGCCTTTAATATTTCAGATG
>NW_015423709.1:0-1339 GCF_001527695.2 Protobothrops mucrosquamatus | reverse complement strand
AAGGGGAAGGGAAATGAAGAGGAAAGGGAAGGGAAGACAAATAGGAGGAAGAGGAAGGGAAGGGAAGGGAAGGGGAAGGAAACAGAAGAAGGAAAGGGAAGGGAAAGGGGAAGGGAAATGAAGAGGAAAGGGAAGGGAAGACAAATAGGAGGAAGAGGAAGGGAAGGGAAGGGGAAGGAAACAGAAGAAGGAAAGGGAAGGGGAAGGGAAATGAAGAGGAAAGGGAAGGGAAGACAAATAGGAGGAAGAGGAAGGGAAAGAGGAAGGAGAAGAAGGAAAGGGAAGGGAAGGGAAAGGGGAAGGGAAATGAAGAGGAAAGGGAAGGGAAGGGGAAGGAAAAGGAAACAGAAGAAGGAAAGGGAAGGGAAGAGAAAGGGGAAGGGAAATAGAGAAGGGAAGGGAAGGAAAGGAAAGGAAAGGAAAGAGAAGGGGAAGGAAACGGAAGGGAAGAAAAGGAAAGGGAAGGAAAGGGAGGGGAGGGGAGGGGAGGAAAGAAGACAAATAGGAGGGAAGGGAAAGGAAAAGGGAAGGGAAGGGAATGGAAGGAAAGGAAACGAAAGGAATAACCCAGCTCAGAGAGCACCAAGGATTCCACAGTCCTCCTCCTCCTCCTCCTCCTCCTCCTCTGCCACAAACCCCTTTCTCTTGTAACACTGATGATGTTCCCTACTTGGGTCACGAAACGTCTGCAAGGAAGCAACCCAGCTCAGAGAGCACCAAGGACCCCACGAGTCTAGCCCTGAGCCACGAAGGCTGGCCACCTTAGCGGGCCTGCAATTCATTCTCCAGCAGCAGAGGAAAGTTCACTTATTTGTTCGTCGTTGTTGTTGCAAAAGCTGGCGGGGTTGTGTGGCAACGAAGGCCCTCCGGCCGATGCCTCAACGCAAGGTGACAACATCCCCTTACCACCACCGACATCTCCAGAAACATTTTCCCAAGCTTTTCAAAGATAATCAGCCACCAAATCTATTCTTAGCCACTTCGCAGAGGGCTCCTTCTGTTTCCTGCTCCAATTAATCCTCCCCGGGGTTGCATGCTAAGAAAAACCATTAAAAAAAATAAATGAAAGCTTTCACTTCCACAGAAGTTTAAAAAAAAAGGGGGGGGCTGAGATCACATGAGCCCTCTTTTTTTTTTTTTAAAAAAAAAACTTTTTAAAAAGTGGTCCGAATCATGAAAGGGAGACGGGACACGTGTGTTCTAAAAAGCCCCTTGTTTTGAAACAAGGCAGGAAGTGTGATCCTCTGACTTTTTAAGACATTTATATCTCCACTGCGTGGCAGTATAGCCCAGATTTTGCTGACCGCTTTAGCAAAGCCAGGCCGGGCGAGAAAGGAGA
>NW_015423708.1:0-1339 GCF_001527695.2 Protobothrops mucrosquamatus | reverse complement strand
GCAAGCGGGACTGGCCTAGGGGATTTTATAGGGGTTTTAATTACTTTTAAATTTGACATTCTCAAATATTTCATTTTAATCAAATTTTAACTAGGTGTAATATGTTAGCTTTTTATCATTTGTCAGCCGCCCTGAGTCCGAAAGGAGAAGGGCGGGATATAAATACAATTAATAAATAAATAAATAAAATAAATAAATAGACTTGTCTGTTATTTCCAGTGCTTGTGTGTATTAGAATTCTGGCCCATTACATCTGATGTCTATTAAACTGAAGTCACAGTTGTATTAATATGTTAACTTCTCAATGTTGTTTTTTTGCTCCCTAGGTCCTTGTCCACCTTGTCCAAAGATGGTCATAATAACTTGCTACTGCAAAAAGGGTAAACCATTGCCACGGAGATGCAGCATGAAAGAGTGGTCGTGTCAACTTCCCTGTGGACGAAAATTGCCCTGTGGGCAACACAACTGTGAAAATCCTTGTCATCCAGGTGCAAATTGTACTGTTCAAAGACTTTGGATAATTCCTTGTTGTATTACATTATGGTTCTTTTGTTGCTAAGGGTTATGAAGAGATTTGATGGCTTACAAATCAAAGAAATAAAAGTTCTCTATTAATGAGGTTTAAAATGTTCTCTTTCCATGCTGGTTTCTAATCCTTAGTTTCATCTCACTTTTAGGAGATTGCCAACCGTGTCCAAGAGTCAGTAAACAAAGTTGTGTCTGTGGCAAACAAATAGCAGAAAGGCAGTGTGCAAGTCCTTTCTGGCAATGTGATGTGGTAAGTTTCTTTATAAACAGCCGATCTGTTTACAATATTATTAACTATCATAATAACCCCCGTACTTAATTGTCCAGAAAAAAAATGTGGATTAACATTAAGAACAGAGGTTTTAAGATTGAAGTAGGAAAAAAAAAGATTTTTGTTCCAGTTCAGATGTTTAGGAACTCAATACTGACAGTTGCAATGTGGCTTGTTGACACATACCTGCAGTGAATTTGAAATGATTTCCAATTCAGAATAGAGCTGGAAGGAACCCTGGAGATCTTCTAGTCCAACCCTCTGCTCAAGCAGGAGACCTATACCATTCCAGACAAGTAGTTGTCCAGTCTCTTCTTAAAAGCCTCCAGTGATGGAGCATCCACAACTTTTGACGGCAAGTCGTTCCACTGGTTAATTGTTCCCACTGTTAGGAAGTTTCTCCTTAATTCCAGGTTGCTTCGCTCCTTGATTAGTTTCCATCCATTGTGCCTTGTTCTGCCCTCTGGTGCTTTGGACAATAAGCTTGACTCCCTCTTCTTGGTGGCAGCCCCTCAAATACTGGAATACTGTTATCATGTC
>NW_015423707.1:0-1339 GCF_001527695.2 Protobothrops mucrosquamatus | reverse complement strand
CCCACTTAGGGTTAGGGTTAGGTTTCCATAAATTCGTAGAGCGAAATGGACATCACCAATGGAATCGCAGGGCATGACAATGATTAGGAGCGTGCATTACTTTTTAGTCTGCCTTATCTAAATTTCCTGGTGAAATACATGGGAAAATCCCATTGGCGGGAAAACCCACTTAGGGTTAGGGTTAGGTTTCCATAAATTCGTAGAGCGAAATGGACATCACCAATGGAATCGCAGGGCATGACAATGATTAGGAGCATGTATTACTTTTTAGCCTGCCTTATTTAAATTTCCTGGTTAAATACATGGGAAAATCCCATTGTCGGGAAAACCCACTTAAATTTAGGGTTAGGTTTCCGTCTGCTTTATCTAAATTTCCTAATGAAATATATGGGAAAATCCCATTGGCGGGAAAACCCACGTAGAGTTAGGGTTAGGTGTCTGTAAATTCGTAGAGCGAAATGGACATCACCAATGGATTCGCAGGGCATGGCAATGTTTAGGAGTGTGCATTAATTTTTAGTCTGCCTTATCTAAATTTCCTGGTGAAATACATGGGAAAAACCCATTGGTGGGAAAAGCCACTTAGGGTTAGGGTTAGGTTTCTATAAATTCGTAGAGTGAAATGGACATCACCAATGGAATCGTAGGGCATGACAATGGTTAGGAGCGTGCATTACTTTTTAGTCTGCCTTATCTAAATTTCCTGGTGAAATACATGGGAAAAACCCATTGGTGGGAAAACCCACTTAGGGTTAGGGTTAGGTTTCCATAAATTCGTAGAGCGAAATGGACATCACCAATGGATTCGCAGGGCTCGGCAATTTTTAGGAGCGTGCATTAATTTTTAGTCTGCCTTATCTAAATTTCCTGGTGAAATACATGGGAAAATCCCATTGGCAGGAAAACCCACTTAGGGTTAGGGTTAGGTTTCCATAAATTCGTAGAGCGAAATGGACATCACCAATGGATTCGCAGGGCTTGGCAATGGTTAGGAGCGTGCATTACTTTTTAATCTGTCTTATCTAAATTTCCTGGTGAAATACATGGGAACATCCCATTGGCAGGAAAACCCACTTAGGGTTAGGGTTAGGTTTCCATAAATTCGTAGAGCGAAATGGACATCACCAATGGATTCGCAGAGCTTGGCAATGGTTAGGAGCGTGCATTACTTTTTACCCTGCCTTATCTAAATTTCCTGGTGAAATACATGGGAAAATCCTATTGACAGGAAAACCCACTTAGGGTTAGGGTTAGGTTTCCGTAAATTTGTAGAGCGAAATGGACATCACCAATGGAATCGCAGGGCATGACAATGGTTAGGAGCGTGCATTACTTTTTA
>NW_015423706.1:0-1339 GCF_001527695.2 Protobothrops mucrosquamatus | reverse complement strand
TCCGCCCCCTGCGCCGGCCGAGGCGTAGCTGGCAAGCGGCAGAGACGGAGCAGGCCGACCACCAGCTGGCCCAGCCCAAGGGAGGTAAGGCACCCGCCGGAAAAGGGGGAAAAAATGGCGGACAGCCTTGCTTGGCGACCCCCATGAAATGGTCGATCGACCCCAAATGGGGTCCCGACCCACAGGTTGAGAACCACTGGCCTATGACAATGGCACCCCCGCCCTGCCTTGCCTTGCCTTGCCTCACCCTGCAGGACGAGCCTTCTGCCCACCGCCCCACCTGCCAGAGACCCCCTGGATCTCCCCCAACCCTGCCCGGCCTCCACCGGGGTCCCTCCCCATGAACAACATTGAGGTGACCACGCCCACTTTGGCCACACCCACCCAACCTGCCATGACCACCACAGCCACGCCCACCCAGTGGGCCACGCCCACCTGGCACCCGGCAATAAATAAGTGGGTTTTGGGTTGCAGTTTGGGCACTCAGTCTCTAAAAGGTTCGCCGTCACTGTCTTAGGCTAACTTCTTAGTCTGCGCGATTAAACCATAGCCTGTTGCGCACGACCCAGCCTGTTTGGATTGAGTCTACAAAGAACCGCGGTTAAGCAGATCACACACCTAAGCACCGAGCTAGGCCGGTCGAAGGTGGGGCTGGGGGTTCCAGATTGGGGCGAGGGGGGAGGTGGGAGTGGGCAAAGTCAGGCAGGCCCAACTGCATGATCAAAGCTCTGTCCCTTTTGCAAGGGATGCTTGACTGTGGAGATTCTCAGCCATCCAGATCACGGTTGCCCCAAAGGTGCTTTTTAAAAAGGCAACTGGACTTCCTTTGTTTTTCCTTTGCAAGACAAAGGCCACTTTTGTAAAGACAGCAAAGTTCACATTTTGGACAGAGAGGGCCGCTGGTTTGAAAGAGGGACCGAAGAGGCCACCTACATGAAAATTGAACAGCCTTCTCTCAACCGAGGGGGAGGGATACAACATCAACTATCCCCTGTTTACAACACCATCCCTTTCAGCAGCTCCAAGAAGGCTGCACACCCATTTGCACTATTCAGGTGACCCTGAAGGCACAGATAAGCCTCCAAGTGGCCTCAATGACTCTCAGACAGAGCACTAACGACCAGATGACTGCAAGGAATATAAATCCTTCCATCCTCCACCATTCAGTCAGAAGTGAAGAAGCTTCTTGGATGAGAAGTGAAACGTCTTCAAGGAAAAAACAAGGAAAGTCCAGTTGCCTTCTGAAAAAGCACCTTTGGGACAAGTGATGCATCTTCACTTTTTAATACAACCCCTTCCCTCATGAATTGAAGAGGAAGTTACTCAAGGCCTGAATATG
>NW_015423705.1:0-1339 GCF_001527695.2 Protobothrops mucrosquamatus | reverse complement strand
TGTGAAAGTTGGACCCTAAGAAAGGCTGAGCGCCAAAGAATGGAGGCCTTTGAACTCTGGTGCTGGAGAAGACTCCTGTGAGTCCCCTGGACTGCAAGGTGATCCAACCGGTCAGTCCTGGAGGAGATCAACCCCGACTGCTCTTTAGAAGGCCAGATCCTGAAGTTGAAACTCAAGTACTTTGGCCACCTAAGGAGAAAGAAGGACTCACTGGAGAAGAGCTTGATGCTGGGAAAGATGGAGGGCAAGAGAAGAAGGGGACGACAGAGAAGGAGGTGGCTGGATGGAGTCACTGAAGCAGGAGGCCTGAGCTTCAATGGACTCCAGAAGATGGTAGAGGACAGGGAGGCCTGGAGGAATCTTGTCCTCCAGGGGTTGCGATGGGTCGGACATGACTTCGCAACTAACAACAACAACAACAATGGCATTGTGAACATTAGCAACAGAAAAAGACCTACTTTCTTTGGATCGTTCAGTCCAATCCAGACATGGTCTTTCTTTGTGATATGGTCGGAGACGTACTCAGCCAGGTCAGCGGACTCTGCCATGCTGTGGAGGGCGGCGAGGTGGCAGCCCGGCTTTTGTCTCCTGCAGAATATCTGGGACAACAACAGAAAAAGACCCTCATTCAGCCGAGAAGCAGACTTGTGTGGGTGTGAAAAAAGAGCAGAGATCTGACTGGATGGTCCTGGCCACCATCTGGACATTGTTGACCCCCCGTGGATGTCCTGGCTAGAGTCTGCAGCTCTTGAACGGTTCCTTAGTTGCGGACCTGTGAATAAATTGTGAATTTATTCATTGGTCAAAATATCAGATCCCCGACACTTCAGAGGCGAGGGGGCGGGCGAAGATGCCAGCCAGGGTTGGGGGCAAAAGCTGAGGAAATCTAGAGGACGCCCACTCAGCCCTGAGACTCAACCTTCATACTGGCCTTGGAAGGCTCTATCTCCGTGAAAGCCCCTGTTTTTCACAGATACTTGCACTTCAGACGATCCTAAAATCATGATCTTTACTGGCTTTTCACACATCTATCCAGGTCTCCCTTGGTGGATTTCCAGCCCAGCCAGAGGGGACTGTGGGGGGGGGGGAGGGAGGGGTCTTCAAGGCTCTCCCTAGACGTCTCCCCTGCCTGGGCTGGGAGATTCACAGGCCCACAAGCGCATCTCACCTCTGCATCACTCCAGTTCTTTTGGTCCTCAAAAAACTTGTAGCAATGCCCGTTCACGGGGAGCCAATCATTGGGACAACAACAGCCTTTCACTCCTGTGTGGGAAGAGAGGAAGCCCAGTGAGAAGATGGACAGGAGAGGAGGAGGGGGAGAAGGGGGAAGAGGGGGAGG
>NW_015423704.1:0-1340 GCF_001527695.2 Protobothrops mucrosquamatus | reverse complement strand
ATACGCCGTGGAGATGAATGGAAGACGGCGTTCAACTGCCCGCTTGGTAGCTTCCAGTTTCGGGTAATGCCATTCGGGTTGCAAGGAGCCCCCGCGGTATTCATGCAGCTCATCAACCAAGTGCTGCACGAGCATCTGTACCGCGGGGTGCTCGTCTACCTGGATGACATTCTCATTTACACCGCTACCCTAGAGGAGCACGTCAAATTGGTACGCCAGGTCTTGCAGAAGCTGCTCGACGCCAACTTGTATGTGAAACTCTCAAAATGCGAGTTTCACCAATCCCGGTTGGACTACCTGGGATACCGCATTTCAGGGGATGGCGTGGAAATGGACCCACGGAAAGTCCAGGCAGTGTTGGAGTGGCAGGCACCCCGAACACGTCGCCAATTGCAGAGCTTCCTGGGGTTTGCAAATTTTTACCGGCAGTTTATCCCGTCCTTCGCTGCCGTCGCCCATCCCCTAACGGAACTGTTGCGTACCAAACATCTGGCCGGCAAGCCGAGACCCAGTCAGCCATTGCCCTGGACCCTGGTATGTCAAAAGGCTTTCGAGGACCTTAAATCCCTTTTTGCCAAAGAGCCAGTACTGCTCCACCCACAGCCGGATGCCCCATTCGTAGTCCAAGCTGACGCTAGTGATGTAGCCGTCGGAGCAGTACTCCTCCAACGTAACAGCCGCGGGGTCTTACAGCCCTGCGCCTATACCTCTCGCAAGTTCACGGTGACTGAAAGAGCATGGGCGATCTGGGAAAAGGAGGCGTTCGCTGTGCGGTGGGCACTGACGACATGGAGGCACCTGTTGGAGGGGGCGGCCTTACCGTTCGAGGTCTGGACCGACCATAAAAACCTCGAGGCGTTGCAAACACCACGGCGCCTTGCCCCCAAGCACGTGAGGTGGGCCCAATATTTCGCCCGCTTCCGGTTTACTCTAAAATATGTGCCTGGGGGACGAAACCTTTTGGCGGACGCTCTGTCACGTATGCCACAGTACCACAGCAAAAGGGAGGAGGTGGTACAGGCTATTATGCCGCCCTACAGCCAAGGGGTCGCGGGACTCCAATCCAGTGTGGTGGGGAGTAGTACGGTGTCTGGCATAGAGGAGGCCACACGAGATGACGTTTGGCTCCAGAACCACCCGGGCCTTTTGACACAGAGGGAGGGGGTTGCCTGGAAGGGCGACAAGATGTACGTTCCTGGGGTGTTACGGGACACTGTCCTCAAACGGTGCCATGATGCCAGGCAAGCAGGACACTTTGGGTTCCTTAAAACCCTGCATCTTGTTCGACGGCAGTTTTGGTGGCCCAGGATGAAGCCCGAGGTGGAAGCCTACGTAAAAGC
>NW_015423703.1:0-1340 GCF_001527695.2 Protobothrops mucrosquamatus | reverse complement strand
ATATGTATCAGTGTCCTCTAATAGTATATAGGTAGTTCTATTACTACAATTGTATATATAGTAGCATAAAGAAGCAGCTGTATAATGTAATTGCTCGAGCATCACCATTCAATGTGGGAGACCAAGATTCAAATCCTGGCTGACACTTAGCTTACCTGTGGAAGACAGCGGTGGTAATAGATGTAGCAATGCCAAGAGACAGCAACCTTAGGAAGGAAGAGTATGAGAAGTTGGAGAAGTATCAGGGCCTGAATGAAGAACTAGAGAGGATATGGAAAGTAAAGGCCAAAGTGGTCCCAGTGGTGGTAGGAACAATCAAGGCTGTGATTCCTAAGTTGGGAGAGTGGTTTCAACAAATCCCAGGAGCACTGGAGTTCTCTGTCCAGAACTGTGCAGTGCTAGGAAAAACTAAGATACTGTGTGCAGAACCGTCAAACTCCCAGCCCTCTAGTAGAGGACATGAGATTGAGGAAGACACATGCCACCCACCATATATAAAAATACGTCACACTCATGCGTCATATGTTTACATCTTACATCCTACATTTATATATCACACACACACACACACACATATATAATATAGAATATACATATGCACACACACATGAAATACACTGTATTAAAGTAGATAGTATACTATGTTAGCTCCCTGTCAACAAATCTCTGAATGAAGTATTTGGCATAGCACTTAGTTGCCTCTGAGCCTAGTCATTATGATCATAAGTAAATTTTGAAACTGTGATCCCTTCCAGCTTGGATGTTTGGAAAAAAAAATCAAATGCAACTCCAGAACAGTTTGCAAAACCAATACATCTATTCCTGGTTTCTCTGCAGGGTATACAACATTGGAGCCAAAACGATTGTCTTGAAGTTTTATACTTTTTTGGAGAGCTTCTGGGAATCCATTCACCACAGTTTACTCTAATCCTGGCTCCTTTCCATAATTTTCTTTTCTACATTTCAGGGCCAGCAGGAAAAACAAACAAACAACAAATTGTAGAATAGCCAAACAATGTTCTGGCAGATTAGTTAGGGAAAATGAGAGGATCTGTTGTGGTGTGAAAATCCCCTACACATGTAATGTTTCTGGGAAGTCAGGTACTGATCAAAACACTGTTTTAAATGCTCTTTTGCCTAGTGATAATAATAATAATAATAATAATAATAATAATAATAATAATAATAATAATAATAATAATAATAATAATAATAATAATAATAATAATAATAATAATAATAATAATAGTAAAGTTGGAAGGGACCTTGAAGGTCATCTAGTCCAACCCCCTGCTCAGGCAGGAAACCCTATACCATTTCGGACAAATGGCTGTCCAGTC
>NW_015423702.1:0-1340 GCF_001527695.2 Protobothrops mucrosquamatus | reverse complement strand
GAAGACAAAAGCTATGCAAGCAATTACGTTCCCCAGTATGATTATTTGGCGGGTTTTTATGAAATGCCCAGTCCCTAGTCTCGGGAGCAGCCAATGACCTTGGTTCCCATTGGACAAAAGATTATTTTGACTAGCGAAGCACCTGGGCAACACCTCTCCCTCCGTTCTATGTGGCAACCTAGAATAAGAAGGAAAATGGCTGCAGCCATGCTCATTTGTAGAGTTGACACCAGTTCTGGTTTTCCCACTCAAAAGCTTCCTTAATTAAACAATAAATTCCCTCGCCTGCACCCACCGGGCGTTCATATTGTCCAATAGTAATACTTCTTCTTGTTATGGGAAAAGTCCACTTCTCCATTGAGCACCTGCGTTAGTGACCTTGGTGTTATTAGTACCAAGCTCTCAAAGATGCCTCGGTTGCCTAGATACCATCCCTCCCACCTTTACATCCCATTATCTTGTCAAGCTATGAGCAAGGGAGAAAATGTAGGGTGAATCAGTCTTTTTACCCTGGCCCCTTATTGTCCAGTTATATTTGAATAAACTGTTTTTGCAATGATTTTGCATTATTCTCCCAGGGTAACAACTTTGAAGACTCTGAGTGGTACCCCCACCACATTCAGCTGTTTCACTTTCCCCTCCCTCCCTCCCTCCCTCCCTCCATACTTCATGGCAGGCTGACAGCCATGAATGCCAAGCTCAAGCGTGTGATGGCAGTCCCATATTGCACCTCATGCTGCAACTCCCCTGGAACCTCAGTCTGTAACCCGCCTGCAGTCCCTCCTGACTCTGCCCTGCTCTCGTTTCTCCCCAGGCTCCTCCCCTCACGTAATCCGTGTGAGCTACTCTTCTATAATGGAGGCTTGTCCAGGGCTGTCACCCTTCACAGCTGAAGGTTATGTGGACAATCAGCTCATCACTCGCTACGAAAGCCACACCAGGAAGTTGCATCCTCGAGTAGATTGGATAAATACACTGGAGAAGGAAGATTCCATATTCTATAACAAGTACACCTGGATTTTGCAAAACGATGAGAAACTCTTTCAGGCGGACTTGCCCATGCTCCAGAGACGCTATAACCAAAGTGGAGGTAAGTGAGGGGTGGGAGAGGTGTAGGTGCTATCCTGCAAGAAAGGAGATGGAGGGGAAAGCTCCATTTTCTTACGGATCTTCCTGCCTTCCTCATGAATCAAACTGATTGGTCCACAATAAGCTGATTGCTGATGTCCTGGCCTCTTCCCTCTTGCAGAACTCAAGTGGGCTCGAGTCTAAAATGAAAATATGACAGTCCCACCGAGAAGCATCAGGAATGTGAACTTTTGTGTGTGTGTGGGTGCAGA
>NW_015423701.1:0-1340 GCF_001527695.2 Protobothrops mucrosquamatus | reverse complement strand
ATCCTTCCGACGCTGGCGTGGATCCAGCCAAGACGTATCCTCGTCGGAGTCCGATACACCTGGCTCCTGGCTGATCCCAGAAGCACCTGGCTCCTGGCCAATCCCAGAAGCACCGGGCTCCTGGCCAATCCCAGAAACACCGGGCTCCTGGCCAATCCCAGAAACACCGGGCTCCTGGCCAAACTCCTCGCTGTCGGAAAGCACCGAAGGCTGCACCAGAGGGGAAGGGCCTGGAGAGGGAGGCCTAGCCATCCCCTCTCCTTCATGTTCAGAGCCTTCCTCCTCTGATGAGAGGGACCCACCGGACGGAGCCACAACACATCCTCAGTAAAACCTAACCAGTCACTAACATGGACAATGGAGTGCCAAGCAGCATTTGAGAGATTAAAGAGACTTTTTTCTGCCGAACCAGTACTGAGGCACCCAGACATGGATAAGCCCTTCTTAATACAAGCGGATGCAAGTGATGTGGCAGTGGGGGCTGTACTATTACAAGAAAACGATGACGGGGTATTGCAACCCTGTGCATATACATCCAAGAAACTCACGGAAACAGAACAGCGCTGGCCCGTATGGGAGAAAGAGGCATACGGGATACGTTGGTCATTACTCACGTGGCGCCAGTTCCTAGAAGGCAACAAAATTCCCTTCCAGGTGTGGACTGATCACAAGAATTTGGAAGCCCTGAAAACACCCAGGAAGCTCAACCTCAAACAAGCCCGCTGGTCCCAGCATTTCCACCAGTTCCAATTTAAGCTCAAACATTTGCTGGGGAGAAAGAACTTCCTGGCAGATGCACTATCTCGCATGCCCCAATATAATAGCACGTGAACCACAGACTCTAAACCGATGATGGCAGAATCACAACTGGCAGCACCAGTAACCACCAGAGCCCAAGCTAAGTTAAAACCACAACTGAGCAGCCAAACTGGAATTGAATTCCGGAAAAGTTTGGAAACAGATGAATGGTTCCTGAAAAACAAAAATTTGTGCACAATGAGAGACGGGTTGCCTTGGGTAGGGGAAAAGTTATATATACCAACAACCCAGAGAGTCACATTCATGCAACTTTGCCATGACACAAAATCAGCAGGGCATTTTGGATTTGTAAAAACATTACACTTAACTAAACGGCAATTTTGTGGCCATCCATAAAAAAGGACATAGAAAGTTATGTGGCCAGCTGCCCAAAGTGTGCAATGGCAAAGAGGTTGCAAGGGAAATCGCCCGGACTGTTACAAACAGTGGCAAATCCTTCAGCCCCATGGAGGGAAATAGCCATGGATTTTATAGTGGAATTACCAGAAAGCAATGGGAATACTGTTGTCTGGACGGTCACG
>NW_015423700.1:0-1340 GCF_001527695.2 Protobothrops mucrosquamatus | reverse complement strand
GTCCACCAGTCATAAAAGAGCCAAGGTTGCCTACCCCTGGCCTAGGCCTAGGCCGCTTTATGACTGGTGGACTTCAATTCCCAGAATTCCTGAGCCAGCCTGGCTCAGCTTGGAAACTCTCCCTTTCCCCTCAGCATGGTTGGCTCAGGAATTCTGGGAGTTGAAGTCCACGAGTCATAAAAGAGCCCAGGTTGCCTACCCCTGGCCTAGACATTGGTATTTAAATATAGATGGCTTTAACAATTGAATGTTCTTGTGTTTTACTAATCTAAGGGAAATGTTAATATATATTGCTAGTCCATGTAGGATATGCCACACGCTAAATATTTTTTTTAAAAAAAAAGTCTCAACCTTGGCACCTTTAAGATGGGTGGACTTCAACTCCCAGAATTCCCCAGCCAGCGTGGGTCATTTCTGGGAGCTGAAGTTCACGGAGCTTAAAGTTCCCGAGATTAAGAAATACTGAATTATATTTATCAACTTTTACCGATTTGTAAATTGACACGTTCACCGGTGCTTTTTGTGACTGCTTGATGGGATCTTAATGTTGTACTATTTTTCAACGTAGGCTGGAAAATCATTTTGATTTTGTGAAGGCCTGAGAGGGTCTTGGGGGAGCTCCCAGGATCCTAATAATAATAATAATAATAAAGTTGGAAGGGACCTTGGAGGTCATCTAGTCCAACCCCCTGCTCAGGCTGGAAACCCTATACCATTTCAGACAAATGGCTGTCCAGTCTCTTCTTAAAAACTTCCAGTGTTGGAGCCTTCACCGCTTCTTAGAATCACACTTTAAGAAATGCTGATATAAGACTACTATAAAGTCAGTAAAGGTTAACCCAAAACGATAATAAAAAACAGCATCTGTCAGAAATAAAAGCAATAAGCAATGTTGTTAACATCTGTCCCTAAACTCTGGGACTTTCTTAAGCATCTTACGCAGCGAATCTTGCTTTTCCTTCTGCTTAACCAGTCTGGCTTTCTGCAACATGTTGAAGTGAAGGCTCCCTATTTGTAATTGCTTTATTAATATTTATTAAGTGAGCGGTAGCTTCAGGTACATTCTTTAATAAATTATTGATAAAGCGTGCTTATGAAGTACATTAAAAATGCATTCTTTAACAGATAATGCCTTAACAAACCATTGTAAAGCATATTAACAAAAGCCCAAACTGCTGACCACGAGGAAAGGAAAGGAAAGGAAAGGAAAGGAAGGGAAGGGAAGGGAAGGAAGAAGGAAAGGAAAGGAAAGGAAAGGAAAGGAAGGGAAGGGAAGGGAAGGGAAGGGAAGGGAAGGAAGAAGGAAAGGAAAGGAAAGGAAAGGAAAGGAAAGGAAAGGA
>NW_015423699.1:0-1340 GCF_001527695.2 Protobothrops mucrosquamatus | reverse complement strand
GGGAGGCTCGGCCCGGATTGGCTGCCGCGCGAGCCTCGGCGCTCCGGCTCCTCTCCCCCCCCGCGGGGCTCATTTGCATCTTTAAAGCGGCAGCGCCTGCCTTTCCCCGGGCAGCGCGATCCTCGCGGGCGCTGGGCGGGCACGGGCGGGGCGCCCCTCCCGGCGGCTCCTCCCCAGAGGAGGGAAGGGGCTCCACCCCACGAGAGCCGGCCCGGGACTTTCCCTGCAGCGCGGCTGAGGTCCGGACGGACGGAGCGGCTCTCCGGCGGATCCGGCCGGGTCAGCCGCGCAACGGGGCTCCGGATCGCCCCGCGCAAGCCTCCCTTCCAGGGGCTGCGAGGTCCGCGCCGTCCCTTGGGGGCATCGCGCCCGGCCCCTCCCCGGCCCCCGTTGTCCCGCGACGGGGCTGCGGCTGCCCTCGCCGGGGTCAGGATGGGGCGGGGGAGCAGCGCTGGCTGCGGAAGGGGGCCCCGGCTCCCCGGACGCCCCCAGTGGCCCTTCCCGCCGCGGTCCGCCCCTGCCCGGGGGGCTCCTCCGTGGGGTCCCCGCAGGGAAAGGGCAGCCTGTCCCGAGCGATTGTCCTGGCTGGCCTCACCCGCGGATGCCGGGAGTCTCTCCGGGCGCCCCACCCGGCATCGATTGGCGACGGGTCCCGGGAGAAAAGCAGGCCGGGCTTCGTAGGGAGGGGGTAGTTCCACCCACCCGGCACCCCTGAGCCCCCCCCCCTCACCTGGGGTCCCGTTCCCCTCGCTCCCTCACAGGACGCCCGAGCCCCCCCCGACCCTCCTTTCGATGCGCCCCTCCCCCCGGGGGTCCCGTCGGCTTCGGCTTAGTGCACCAGCGACGCTTCCCAAACAGTCTCTTTTCCAGGCAGTTGCTATGACAACACGGCTACTCCATCCTTCGATCTTCCCCGTTGTGCAACCAATGACAACGGAGCCAGCCGATTTCGGGGGGGGGGGGATGCAGATGGGATCTAGCAGGGATTTGCCCTCCTGCCCGAGCAGCGGTGCCAGCCCCAGCCGGGAGTCCCACAGCAGAGTTCCTCCTCAACGGGAGCCCCCCCCCCCGCTCTCTGCCCTGCCCACTCTTCCGGGCGGTCTCCACAGCCTGACAGCGCCCGCTTCTCCCGCAGGAACCCTCATCCCCGGCCGGCTCCAGGCAGACCTTGCTGGGCCACCCCTCAGTAGAAGCCACTTTCAGGAGGGCGCTGGGCTTCCTGGTTAAAGAAGACAAAGGGTGGGGCTGCTTCCCCCCCCCATGACATCCCTCCTGTCTGGCCTCCCTCCACCGCCCCCCTCGGCACATGAAGATGTGACCCTTGGTGCCTCCCCCCCCCC
>NW_015423698.1:0-1340 GCF_001527695.2 Protobothrops mucrosquamatus | reverse complement strand
GGGGGGGGGGGGGGGGGTGTCTCCGATCAATATTAATTCGGGCAGAGGAGTGGGGGGGGAGGACCTCCGACGTCCACAGGCTCAGTGCCTTGCACTCTCCACTAAGCCGTTTTTGCCTTGGCATCTCTCCGGCCAGGTGCTCCGTCCGTTAAATGCTTCTTTTGTCTTAGAGCTCAGAGGGGGGGGGGAAGGAGACTGAAGCCCGCTGTAACCGAGATTAAAGTGGGCCCATAAATGGAAAAAAGCCACGGGGTCCTTTAAGTGCTCCAAAATAAGGGGAGGGGGGGTGATGCAGAGGGAAGGAAAAGTAACACACACTTAAGATTTGCCCTGGAAAAGTTTGAAAGAGCCTCGTGGCCTTGGGGAGGGCGGTGTTGGGAGCCACTGTGGATAAGCGGAGGACCCAAAGTGGGGTGGAAACATGATTTGGGGGGTTCTTCTATAAATTACAGGTAGTCCTCGACTTAAACTACCACAAACTGGGACCAGAATTTCCATTTGTTAAGCAAGACAGTTGTTAAGTGAACCACACTTGATTTTGTGAGCCTTTTTGCCCGGGGCGGTCATTAAATGAATCACATGGCAAATCTGACTGCCCCGTTGATTTTTCCTTGGTGGAAGCCGGCTGGGAGAGTCACAAATGGTGATCACATGGTCTTGTGATGCGGCAATTGTCCCAAATATAGTTCCCCCCCTTAAGTGTGTCAGTTAAACATTAGACAGCCATGGTGGTGCAGTGGTTAGAAAAAAGTAGGATTGCAGGCTGACTCTGCCCACTGTCAGGAGTTCGATCCTGACCGGTTCAAGGTTGACTCAGCCTTCCATCCATCCGAGGTCGGTAAAATGAGAACCCGGATTGTTGGGGGGGGGAATATGCTGACTCTGTAAACCGGTTAGAGAGGGCTGTAAAGCAGGCACGCTGCCTGAGGAATTCTGGGAGTTGAAGTCCCCAAGTCATAAAAGGGCCAAGGTTGAAGACCCCTGGTCTACTAGCTATCATGAAAAATGCTCTGAACATACTAAGTCACTCATACTAAGTTGGGGTGAACATGCTGTGTGAACCCAGCCAACGGGGGCCCATTCATGGAACCTGGTTAAAAGAAACATGGCTTAGTGTGGTCTATGCATTCAGCCTCTCACGGGGGGGCGGGACAGAGGGTCACACTTAATGCTCAACAATAAGTTTGATTCAAAACGAACAGGGGTGAAATTACTGTGGTTTGCCTAGCAGCTGCATACCCTAATCCTAGTTAATGAAACTAAGACTTTGCATGTGTGAATCAGATGTGCCTGATTCATTGATTGGGCAACTTTGCCCCAGTAGACAGCCTGAGTTCCCG
>NW_015423697.1:0-1340 GCF_001527695.2 Protobothrops mucrosquamatus | reverse complement strand
GCACAGCACGGAAACGGCATTGGTCGCGTTGGTTGATGATCTCTGGAGGGCTCGGGATAGAGGCTGTTCCTCTATCCTGGTCCTGTTAGACCTCTCAGCGGCTTTTGATACCATCGACCATGGTATCTTGTTGCACCGGTTAGGGGGGTTGGGGTTGGGGGGCACCGTTCTACGGTGGTTCTCCTCCTACCTCTCGGACTGGACGCAATTTGTGTTGGCAGGGGGGCAGAGGTCAACCTCAAGGCGCCTCACTTGTGGGGTACCACAGGGGTCGGTCCTCTCGTCTCTCTGTTCAACATTTATATGAAGCCACTGGGTGAGATCATCCGTGGTTTCGGGGTGGAGTTTCATCAGTACTCAGATGACACCCAGCTGTACATCTCCACCCCGGACCACCCCAACGATGCCGCGGAAGTGATGTCCCGGTGCCTGGAGGCCGTGTGAGTCTGGATGGAGAGGAACAGGCGTCATCTCAACCCGTCCAAGACCGAGTGGCTGTGGTTTCCGGCATCACGTCATAGCCAGTTGGTTCCATCTCTGGCTATCGGGGGTGAGTCATTAGCCCCCGTGGAGAGGGCCCGCAACCTGGGCGTCCTCCTGGATGCTCGGCTGTCTTTAGACGATCATGTGATGGCCATGGCCAGGGGGGCTTTTCATCAGGCTCGCCTGATATGCCAGTTGCGCCCCTTTCTGGATCGGGATGCCCTACGCACAGTCACTCAAGCCCTCGTTGTTTCCCGCCTGGACTATTGCAATGGTCTCTACATGGGGCTCCCCTTGAGGTGCACCCGGAGGCTCCAGCTAGTTCAGAATGCGGCCGCGCGGGGGATTTTGGGGGCCTCTAGATGCTCCCATGTAACACCTCTCCTGCGCGAGCTGCACTGGCTGCCGGTGGCCTTCCGGGTGCGCTTCAAGGTGTTAGTAACAACTTTTAAAGTGCTCCATGGCAATGGACCTAGGTATTTGCAAGACCGCCTCCTACCAAACACCTCCCTTCGACCAGTCCACTCCCACAGAGAGGGCCTCCTTAGAGTGCCGTCGGCCAGACAATGCCGGCTGGCGACCCCCAGGGGGAGAGCCTTCTCTGTGGCAGCTCCTGCCCTCTGGAATGACCTACCCCCCGACCTACGTACAGTTGCGAACCTGCGCCTTTTTCGCCGAGCCCTGAAGGCCCATCTATTCCGTGCGGCCGGCCTGGCGTAGTTTGATTAAGTTTGATTATGTTTTAGTGGGGGTTTTGTATGGGGTGTTTTTAGAACAGGCCTGTCATTTAATTTGATTTTAGCATAGAAATTATTTATTTATTATTGTGGTTTTTAGTATCGCCTGTTCACCGCCCT
>NW_015423696.1:0-1340 GCF_001527695.2 Protobothrops mucrosquamatus | reverse complement strand
TCTTGGCACAAGAGAAGCGAGCACTCCGTAAAGCCAGAGCTGCAAATGCTGAAGCAATAGTGTCCACATTTCTCTGTTCAGTATGTGGCAGAACATTCTGTGCTAACATCGGTCTCATCAGCCATCTACGGACACACCGCTGATGGCCCATAATCCATAAGATGTCAAGGTCTTCATCGAAATCGATGGACGAACAACATTGGAGGGCCCAGGGCTGGGAATCCGGCCTTGGATTAACACAGTGCTTCCCAACGTGCCTTTTTCAAGAGGCAACTGGACTTGACACACCCACACTTGAAGCCCTTATAAACAGAACACTGACACTGACATCCCCTAAATGCTGAAGATGTTACCTAGCCTGGTAACGAAACGTTCACAAGGTTGATACTATATGGAACAAAACTATGACAGAATCTGGATGTTCTGCTTCGGATACCACAAAGCCTCCTCCCAGAAGGTAACAAGGAAAACAGACTGACAAGGATGTGTAGTGTCCCAGACAATCCTGCGGACCCTGCTCAAGCAACGCTTATATGCTATGTTCTGGATAGAAGGGAGTGAACTGCCAATAATCTTTTCTGCCATCCTCACCACCGCCATTCATTGTAGAGAAATATTACTGCTGCTTACAAATGAGAACTAGAAGATAATTTAAGACAGTCTTCCATAGCTTTGTGCCTTCCTATTGGGCTAAACTGTGAATCCCATAAACTCCAGTGAGATTTTTGGTTGAGTTTTATAGAAGTAGTCCAATGCATCTGGATGGCACCAGGCAGGGCTTTTTTTCTCATAAAACGCCCAGAACAGAGTTCCGGCACCTTTTTTGGATGGAACCTTGTAGGGTAGGCAAGGCGGGTTGTATGATGTGTGTGAGTTCCAGCACCTTTTTTTTTTTTTAGAAAAAAAGCACTGGCACCAGGTATGGAAAACATGGCTTCTCCTAAGGCTATCAGGAGTTATACTAACCTAAGACTTTAACTTGAGTCAAACTCAACTTCTGGGTGACCACATCAATGTAGCTTTTGTGATGACAACAATATAGAAGTGGATTGTCATCACTGTCCTCTGAGATGTTGGTGTTTTTTTAAAAATATGTTTTTTACTACCCAGTCTGGCCAACAGCTTTGGGATTCTACAGTGATTCCCCCATCCAAGTGCCACTTTTTAACATTTAGCCACTTTATGTCCTAGAAAGCCAAAGCTGTCTCAGGGCTGCCTCCTACTAAGATTCTTAGCTTACAAATACAATTGCAACTCAATCCTTAGGAGAGATTTTCTATTGTAGAACTCACACAAATAAGTTTCCCTAGTTTATATCAGAGTATTGGGGAAATAACAGC
>NW_015423695.1:0-1340 GCF_001527695.2 Protobothrops mucrosquamatus | reverse complement strand
AAGAAGGAAAAGAAGAAAGGAAGGAAGGAAGGAAGGAAAGAAGGAAGGAAGGGAGGAAGGAAGGAGAAATGGAGATGGAAATGAGAGAGAGGAAGGAAAGAAGGAAGAAAGGAAGGAAAGAAGGAAAGAGCAAAGTGGAGACAAGTGGAAGCGGATGAAAAATTGAATGAATGAATGAATGAATGAATGAATGAATGAATGAATGAAGGAAGGAAGGAGATAGAGAAGGAAGGAAGAAGGAAGGAAGGAGATGAAATGAGAGGAAGGAAGGAAGGAAGGAAGGAAGGAAGGAAGGAAGGAGAAGGAAATGAGAGAAGGAAAGAAGGGAGAAAGGAAGTGAAGAAGGAAGGAGCGAAATGGAGACAAGTGGAAGGGGATAAAAAAGATTGAATGAATGAATGAATGAATGAGGAAGGAAGGAAGGAAGGAAGGAAGGAAGGAAGGAAGGAAGGAAGGAAGGAAGGAAGGAAGGGACACATAACAATAAGGTTAATCCAACCACTAATCTAGCTGGTGGCTCTAGAAATAAATCAGCCCGAATAAAACCTACTCATTGATTGGACAGACATGCCGCTGTTGTCTCCTTGTACCCACATCCCGAAATTGTGTTTGTCATGTGCTTGATCAGCAGCCAAGCCACTTGAGTGAAGAGGCACATTGTTTACCGAACATCAACTATTGAGTTTCACACGATCCGCTCCCTGGGACGACGGGGTCCTTCACTTCAGCTGCTGTCGCCTGAAAGCCACTTGGCTGCTGCTGTGCCTGTCTTGAGTGCTGTCACGTTCCACGGCCCTGTGACTTCTGAGGGTGCATGCGCGTGTCCATGTGCGCATGCAAAGAGAGAGAATTTTGTGGAAAGCGACAAAGCTCCAGGCAAGTCACCTGTTTTTCAGGGTATCAAAATCTGTCAGTGTTTCAGTCGACGGAAGAATATGCCGAACTTCATCTTCACTTGGGAACATGATATTATATTACAGCACAATCTTAGAGCTACTAATATAACCAGCGCATCAATCGGCAGGCTTCTACAAGCTTTGAGTTTCTAATATATGTCACTGGCATTCTGTCTGTCTTTCTGCACAGCTATCTGTGCTTGCATCTCTCCATCCGTGCCTCCATGCCTGCATCCATCTTTCTGCATGGCTATCCATGCTTGCATCTCTCCATCCTTCCATCCGTGCCTCCATGCCTGCATCCATCTTTCTGCACAGCTATCCATGCTTGCATCTCTCCATCCTTCCATCTGTGCCTCCATGCCTGCATCCATCTTTCTGCACAGTTATCCATGCTTGCATCTCTCCATCCGTGCCTCCATGCCTGCATCCATCTTTCTGCAC
>NW_015423694.1:0-1340 GCF_001527695.2 Protobothrops mucrosquamatus | reverse complement strand
GTTTTAGCCTCCAAATTATGCCTCTTGAGTTCTTAGTTGTCCTCTGTTGGCAGTCAGTAAAAACAAGCATCCACCTTATAAATACCAGATAGTCCTCGACTTACAGTAGTTCATCTTTACAGCCATTCCATTCAAAGTTACACCGGCACTGAAAAAAGTGACTTATGACGGCTTTTCACACTTACGGCCCTTGCAACATTCCCATGGTCATGTGATCAAAATTCAGATACTTGGCAATTGATTCATATTTATGATAGTGGTTGCTGTCTCCCGGGGTCACGTGATCCCCTTTTGCAACCTTCTGACAAAGTCAATGGAGAAGCCAGATCCACTTAACAATTGGGTTACTCACTTAGTAACTTAACAACTGCAGTGATTCACTCAACAATTGTGGCGAGAAAGGTTGTAAAATGGGACAAAACTCATTTTCACCGAGCCCTGAAGGCCCATCTATTCCGTGCGGCCGGCCTGGCGTAGTTTGATTATGTTTTAGTGGGGTTTTTTGTATGGGGTGTTTTTAGAACAGGCCTGTTATTTAATTTGATTTTAGAACAGAAACTATTTATTTATTATTGTGGTTTTTAGTATCGCCTGTTCACCGCCCTGAGTCCCGTAAGGGATATAGGGCGGTATCTAAATTTAATAAATAAATAAATAAATACTGAACAACTGTTTCACATAGCAACAGACATTTTGGGCTCACCTGTGGCCAGGGACTATACGGGAGAGAGATTCTCAAGTTTTCAGTAAGATAACTTTATTTTTTTAAAAAAAGGGGGGGGGGCTCTCTTCCAAATGCAGGAGAGGGGGTGTTGGCTTGGACTTGTTAGATCCCAGCGGAACTGCTGGCACAGAAAGCCAGCCCAGCTTATGGATTCTGCAGTCACTCATTGATAAGGAGAATGCACTCCAGTGAACGCGCAGATGCTTCCCGATTACCTATTTCCGAACGCGCGGGTTAACTTTTTAAAAAGAGCCACAAAGATACTATATATGGGCTGCCACGATTTTGCTCCTGGCCCGCACTGGCTTTTCCCCCCCGGGCTCCAGGCATTTGCTTTTGCAAGGTTGAAAAGAATCCCCAACTCGTCGGGCTGTTGTCATTTGGGGGGGAAAAGGGCTGCAATCCGGCACAAGCGATCGTGAGGGTCTGGATGGGGAGGAACAGACTCAGACTCAACCCGTCCAAGACCGAGTGGCTGTGGTTGCCGGTGCCCCGGCATAGTCAGCTGACTCCATCGCTGACTATAGGGGGCGAAACTTTGGCCCCCTCAGATCGGGTCCGCAACTTGGGTGTTCTCCTGGATTCACGGTTGACATTGGATGACCAGTTGTCGGCC
>NW_015423693.1:0-1340 GCF_001527695.2 Protobothrops mucrosquamatus | reverse complement strand
CAAGAGATGGTGTCGATATCCAGGGACTTGAGAGATGCTTTCAGCGTGTCTTTGTATCGCTTCTTTTGTCCCCCGTGCGATCGCTTTCCTTGAGACAGCTCACCATAGAAGAGCTGTTTAGGGATGTGATAGTCTGGCATCCTTACAACGTGGCCTGCCCAGCGCATCTGGGCTTTCATCAACAGAGTGTAAACTGATGATAGGCCTGCTCTGGAGAGGACATCTGTATCTGGTATCTTATCCTGCCACCGGATCCTCAGAATTCTGCGAAGGCAAGTCATGTGGAAGTAACTCAGTTGCCTGTTCTCAGAGAGAATAAGATGTCATTCAAGTGCACCTGTTTTCTTTCATTAGAGCCTGGCTCTTCATCATGGACTCTGACAATTTTTTTTTAAACTCAAAAGTTCCAAAGTGTTTTTTTTTTAAACTAAGAAGTTAGTTAGAAAATTTTGTAAACTTAAAAAAAAATCCAGAAAAAGTTTGAAAAGCTCTTGTTTAGAATGCGAGCCTGTATGTTACCTACAGATCAAGTTGCTCCTTTCCCACTAATTATGGGGGCAGTCTCTTATTCTTCAAGACTGTATTCATGTAGGTCAGGTGTGTTCAACCTTGGCAACTTTGAGTCTTGTGGACTTCAACTCCCAGCATGGCTGGCTGAGGAATTCTGGAAGCTGAAGTCCACAGGTCTTAAAGTTGCCAAGGTTGGCACCCCAATGTAGGTCAATGGTCATAAAGACCAGGAGGCAGCCATTTTTCTTCCCTCAGCTCATCTAAAGATGTGGGGGGGTGGAAGGTGGAGTGGAGAATGTCCAAACTGAAGCCACTTGGTACTTGTCCCTCCTTCCCAGCTTATTGGGAAAGCACAGGGTTTCAAAACACCCATCATGCTATGGCTTAGTAGGCTAAGAGAACTCCAGTATGAGGAAGTTGGTAGGGAAAAGGGCCATTTCTCCATCATCAGCGCACTGAGTAACAGGCTTACATTTTAGAATTAATGGGTAATGTTTCAAAATGAAGTATTGAGCTTTCTGAAAGATAAATTAAAAATACATCCTCCAATGCAGATAGTCCTAGACTTATGACCTGTTGATTAGCAACTGTTCAAAGTTAGGATAGCACTACAAAAAAAGTAGTTCCTTGTGCTTACCACCATCACAATGTCCCATAGTCATTTTATTGTGATTGTGATGGCAACCAGCATGTAGTTACAACATTTACAGCAGAGGTGTCAAACTGCTGGCCCGCGGGCTGGACACGTCATTACCGGCAATGGCGAAAAAGCTCCGATATGTTGCGTGACGTCACGTGACATCGTGAGTTTGACATGTCTGATTTACAGT